>NW_023339740.1:23911224-23929524 GCF_004916995.1 Morone saxatilis | reverse complement strand
GAGAGAGAGAGAGAGAGATATTACTGCTAACCACACATATTTCTTGGTAGAAAAAGGCCTGATCATATGGAATAAGTTTTACAGTCTACTGTATGTGGAATACATATTCTTATAGCCTTTAATTGGCCGCCCACATGAAACATAACCAGTTCATTGTATTACTAGAAATATAACCTCTGGTTCTGATTTTTATTGTATCCGACTGCTGGCATTAGTGGCTTTGCTGCAGTTTGCTGCCTGTGTCGATGCACTTCCGCTATTTGACATTAATTGGTATATATTGGGAGCCACAGTAAGTCACATGTCCTAGGCCCCTACTTGTAATTACCATTAGGAGGCTGACATGAGTATTTTTTTCATGTAGTCGGTAAGTCCTATTTATGGTACATCCAACATGATGATAATGTCTTATGAGGCAGAATTCACAGGGCAGTGTATCAGGGGAAACACAGAATACACACAGAACAAAACATATGAAATACAAAATAATGATGTTGAGAATAGTGTATTCAGGTAGTATTTTACCTGTAGTAACTTTAGGAAAGGACCAGCCTGCATATGTGGCTAAATGTAATAAAAATCAAGTAATTCTTATAGATATTTCCTACAATTACAATTTTGTTAGCCAGACAAATACAGAAACCTGACTTTTTTTTTGTTTTGACAAATTATTTATGACATGGAGAGGGAATGCAGTGTGACAACAACTCTTAAGTGTTTTACTGTGTTTAGGATGAAATTATTCTGTAAATGTGTAACTGTTTAATGTGTAACTGTAGTAGTAGTGTGTGTGTTTGTGTTGAGGTGAGTGGCCTGCATGTCCCTATTTGGTGCCGTTTTCAATTTAGGTCTGTGCTTATCATTTGTTCACCGTTATTCATCATCATTACCACACGGCAAAGACTGAAGGTTAAGGCTAATTTGTGTTCTCTCACATTCACTTCCTCTCTCTGTCCTTTTGTATGTATCCCAGTCTCTCTTTCTGTCTGTTTATCCATCTCTTTTTTCAATTTGTAACTAGATTCATTGTTACTGACTGACAAATTCAGCAAGAGTGGTCAGCATACTCAAACGGAACATAATTTATGCTAATCTAATAATTACGTGAAGAAAGTTGATGATTACTCTGGGGTAAAGAAACCCACTGGACCTGTTGCCCCACCTACAGCAATTTGCCCTCACTTAAAGTATTTTAATAAGTGACCTAACACCTCTCTGTATTGTGGCAAGAGCTCACTGATGGGGGATAGTCAGCACATGGGCCAACCCCCCACAAAAAAATTAATTATTAAAGAACATTCACAACTCGAGATGAATGTAAATATAAATGACTGAATGATTTAAAACGTTTATCTGCAACATTCTTCACAGTAACCTTGTTCATGTCAGTATATTGTGCAAGGGGTGAAGTAATTCAATGGATGAATTATGCTTTAATTGCTTAAGATCTTGTATCTTTGAGCATCATCAGATTAAATAAAAAACGTATATTTTATTGTGGCTTTAAAACACATAATTCGACTTACCATCTGCTCAAAGTAACACAAATCTGGTCATTACAACTTGTACAATATAGTATACACACATTAAACACTCATCATGTTTTTCATATGTTTTGTCACATATCTTGACAGTAAAGCTGTGTAGCCGTGCAGATAGTTTCTGTTTTATTTGCAGATGTTTTGATATGTCCACTATTGAGAAAGCAGTGGAGGTGAATGAAAAAGGAAATATGAAAAATACTGTAGAAAACAGAAACACAAGCACAGCATTAGTCATTGAGAGACACAATACACTTACCCAGTGCTCTTCTTTCCTGTCCTTGATCATTCTAGGACCCTCTTTCTCTGTATCAAAATGTGTTGTGTCTTGTAAAATATGAACATTTTATTCAGATTAATGTGAATGTGGCTTTCACTCCAGTTTGATATCCTGTTTATCAAGAGTGAGGACACATTTATGTCAGTAATTTCAGTCACAGTTGTTAAAGAAGTATGGTACATGTTTTAAAAATATAAAGTAATTTAGATTTTTTTTGTTGTTCTTATAAAGATACCTACATAATGATTAAAAGCCTAATGTCAGTGAAGTTTGGCCCAATAAGTGATGTATCTTTGTGGCCTAAACAGAAATGAAACCCATTTTACAATCTTGTGCTGTCATACTGAGCAAGCTCATGTAATTAAAGCCCAATGTGTAGAATTTAGCAGCATCTAGCAGTGAAGGTGCAGATTGCCACTAGCTTGCCTCACCCTCCCTTCCCAAGCGTATGGTCTCCCGAAAAACCCAAAGGGCCCCATCGAGAGCCAGTGTTTGGTTTGTCTGTTCTGGGCTACCGTAGAAACATGTCTGGCTCCGTAGAAGAAAACCTGCTCCCTCTGTAGATAAAAATGTCTCATTTTAACACAACAACTCTTATTTTGAGGTGATTATCCACTAATGAAAACATACCTATGAATATTTTTGAATATTTTATACCTCTTGGCCACAAAAAGAGTGAGCAAACAATACTCTTATCAAAGAAATGCTGCTATCCACTTTTACTACTGAAAATAAGTCAAATACATCTGTGATGATGCCTAGAAGGAAAACTACAGATATGAAGTGCAGCTTTTCCAAGGTAACATATGCAAACCAACCAGGAAGCAAATTTTAGCAAGCTGTTAAATTTCATGCACAATTTAGTTTCTGTAAATTGAAATTTATGATTACAAAATTACATAATGGGAGTACTTTGGCAGATTTGCCCGGCGCCTTGTCAGAAGTGCACCTGTTGTAAGGCTCAAGGCTGTGAGCGCTGAGATGGCGCACACACCAGGCAAATCCACTGTTATAACTCAAATACAGCAGTTGCATTTTTCCTGCTGAGACTGACTCTCACTGTTGATTAAGTGCAGGTTTAATCACTGTTGAGGCCCTGTGTTGGCAGTACCTGGCCTCGCCTCCTACAACAGGGAATACGCCTCTAGCTGATTATAACATTCACATGCTAATAACATCATTCATATTACATACCTGAGGTAGTGCAATGTCTTTCTGATTACTTTTTTTTCCGGTTTTGACATAGCCTGAAGGAGAGTTTACAGCTGGGCTCAACTGTGAGGCTGAGAAGCATGCTCTCAAAAAGCACAACCACAAAACAAGTTGATAAACAAGTTAGTGCCACCTTTGTGAGGAGAAATAAAGAAGTCTCCCTCTTTATTTATTTCAGGAGAGGAGAATTCGCCAGGCTGGCTATGTGGAGAGGACGAAGGGAAGACTATGGCCCCGTTTTGGTGTCCGCTGCTTGCTTGTCACATGACTGTCTTTGCCACGAAGTCACCGGAAAGAAAGGTAAATTTGCTGCCATCATCACAAGACAAAGATCATTTCTTAAAGAAAACAGGTTTCCCCATATGTTCTGACGTTTCAAAAGATCAATCAGTTATAATTTATGTTAATAATACCAGTGTAGTCCTTGAAAAGCACAAACTTCTTTGTGTGTCAGTGTAACAACTTTTTCTCACTTAACACACACACACTTTCACACATGAGGAGGAAGACACAGGATTCAGCCTACTCATTCACTATTTATGATCAATGCAGCATAGCTACTATAGTCTCTATGTCAGTAAACATTAGAAGGCTGGGCCTATGTGTGGACAATATGTATAGAAATATTATAATAATATATATATATATAATATATCTATCTCCCTGTCTATCTCTCTCTATCTCTCTCTATCTATTTATCTATATTGTCATACAGTTATTCTTTTGTAAATTCAATAGAGACCACTTACATTAAAAAGACTAGATAAAAATGTAATACAAAAAAATAATAATAATACAGTGAATGCCTGTAGTGAATAACTGACAAATCAAGGTACTTAATCACCTTAATGCAAAAATGTGAATTTATTATCGCAAAAGCAATCCTGCTGAGCTTTTTTGGAAAAAAATTTAAGTGGTAGATATCTCAAGTATTAAAGTTAGAATAAACAATGAAATGGATCACATTTTCAGCTGGATAATCTCCCCATAGGCAGGAAATATTAATCAACTTTAGCTGGTCTAACACTATTATGCAGCTGCCCCATTTTGTGCATGTGACACCTGTAGTTAAATGCGGCTTAATACTGCAAGTCACAGAATTCTGGGGACAGCAAAGCAAACTATTGTCGTTTAATAAAGAAATCAAACAGTAATTGGCATTTTATTCATCACTCTCACTGCTGAGCAACCGTAATTTGATATTGCACACAGCATGAGTCTGTGAACAGCCAAAGTGAAAGTAGTTGGTTACCTTGTTGAGAAGTTGGAGGTGTGCAGCCTGTCACCTGCAGCTCTTCATCTAACAGCTCACTGTGGCTGCTCCTTCTTGTTCCATTACTTCCTCCAATCTTTCAAACTGATCCGCTGTCATCAAAAAATGCCGGAAATGAGTGTTGTCTTGTTTTGTAGATGCATTTTTCATGAACAATAGTGGTCAGACTTTATCAACCTCACAGACAAAAACATTGCATTTACTACTACCTTGTAATAAAAGACAACTTGTGTTTCGTCAGTTAAATTCTTTAAATGTAAAGCTGCAACAGTAGGAATAGTTTGGTTTGCATTAGCAGTAACTTAATAATGCAAGTTCATAATACTGTAAATAAAACTATTGAAATATTAGTGACCATTCTGTGTGAGTGATGTGGCCAGCTGGATGTGATTGAAGGCCCTTGGTCTAAAGTTTCAGATCACTGCCTCTTTCTGAGCTCGCCATTTGTACTTAAGCTGCAAAGATTTTGATGTGTTCAATTTTAATAAACTGGCAGTGTTTATGCTCAGGAAGTGCCTCACTTTGGATCAATCTGTCAAAGCAATTCGACTTTCATTGACGCTAACTTCTCCTCTAATGCATAAGCCCGTGATGGTGGTGGAATCTTTATTTTAATAAAGATTTTGTCAAAAGAGATCATAGTGCCATTTAACACAGTCGTTTACCATTGAAGGCAATCAAAGCCCGCTTCCCTGCCCTAACAGCTAAAAATACATTGCCTCAGTGATGATCTCACTCACAAATACCTAGACTATTGGAATTACAAGGTGACATGAGAGCATCCCCTCAAGATGCTGGCTGAAGAATCACGATCAATACAAGCTGTTAAGACCTAGAAGCCTCCAATAGATCAAATGGTCAGCACAGGTGAGACATAGACTAAAAGGGTTTTAGAAGTCAGTGGAAAATGTATGAAATCAATTTGCAGGGGCTGAAAGATGATATTTCCAACCACATTTTCTATTGCTATAATGTGGTTATGGGTCTTAGTGAGCAAGGTAGGTGGTGGGGGGAGCCAAATTACCATGGCCACCAGGGGAGGATGTTATAAAGTGATCATGCAATTATCTTAATGGCTGTGGGACACCCAAGCATAAATCAATGTTCCAACATTAGATTAAGACCTATACGCCAACCCATAGTCTGCTAGCCATGCGGACAAGAGTGGAAGGTGAGTCGAAACAGCAGCTGGAAGTACGGAAAGTGTAGCTTTGACACGGTAGGGGGGAATTTCCCAAAAGATCTAGCAGGCGTTCCGGAGTATTCTGCAAAAGTGTGTTACACCTGGCTGGAAGCGGTGCCAAGTCAATTAATATATTTTGAGCCAGTGGGACCCTGCAGTCTCTGAGGATCTGCTCATATTCTCCACTTCGCGCAGAAACAAATGAAGCACCTGAGCACGCCAGTGAAGGGCATGGCAGCCGTGTCAGTCAGAAATGTGGTTTACCATGAAATTGTTTCACGTGGCTTTATTTTCCACTTCACACAAGCCGTTTCTTTAAAGAGTTTTAATGGTCGCTCATGTTATTAAGGCTAATGCGAGATTGTGGAAAGGGAAACATTTATGCTTGCATTGCTGTGTGTGCAAGTATATGTTCATGTGTGTGTTTTCCTGCCTCTATGTATGTGCTTGAGTTGCATATTTCTCTGTATTTGTTTGACTATATGCTATAGCTGTGCACTTCTGTGCATCAGAAGAATGGGTATATGATAGGAATGGGGGCCTGGGTATCAGAAAGCTGAAGAGGTAAGCAGTAGTATTTCTTTCCCTTTTTTGACTAAAGAGAAGGTAGCATTAAATGGAGTGACTTTAAGTCCTTCATGCAGAGCAGACTGTGATTAGGGGCTTAACTCAGCAGCAGCCCCCCTCTCCCTTTCTGTGTCTCCATCTCTGCCTCAGCCACTGCCTCTGGGACACACACGCCTCTCTGTGCCAAAGCTCCGCAGCATCTCTTTCTCCAGCTCTTGCAGCTTCTCTTGGCAGTCTGAGTTACAGTGAGTAGAAAGGATGAAGAAAAGGAGGCAAAAAAAGAAATCCCAGATTAAAAGAGATGTGGCCGAAGGGGCCGAAGCCATTTCCTACAGAAAATAAAGTTCTAAAGCAGCGTAGCATGAACAACACGCACAGGTCACCTAAGGGAGCTCAACCCACTGCTGGCTGTGTGCAGCTCTGTGCACCCCGGTCCACTCGGTGGGAGCTGGAGAGGGCTACTGGGCGAACTCGTTAGGCACCGGAGATAAACCTTATCACAAGTCTGCTGAGTGAGAACAGCGGGGGCAGACTGAGTCCTCTCAATTTATCTCTTTCATTTTCTGCCCCTCTCTTTTCCTCTCTCTCTCTCTCCCTTTCTCTCTTGCTCTCTCCCTCACACACACACACACATACACACAGAATCAGGTGCTATCTTGGTTAATAGACAAACCACATTCGGATGGTCTTTGTTGTTTAAAGAGTCAGTGCACGCTCCGTTTCGGTGCCCTCTCTGCCATTTTGAAAGATGAAACAGAGCAGGTTTGGCAGTTGGCCCAAAGGGAGGGTGTGAGGTAGTTGGGTTAAGGGATTAATAGGAGATACTATAGCAGAAAGGGTAACAGCTGAACAGCTGCATTTCTATACAGTAGAATCAATTGTTAAATGGAACGATTAATACCCTTTTTTGCACAAATAACATGTTGGCGCATGATGTTGATGATTGTTGAACAGGATTGATGCCTTGGATTATTACAGATAAATAGATTACATTTCAGCTCCAAATTTGACTGAATCTTTGACTGAAATCACAATTGCACATTGCTAATATTTGTAGTTGTGTTCTTAAGTACACTGATGTGATGCCAGCAACAATCACTGTGCTGAAACAAACCAGAGCCGAAATATTAAGTTAGATTTATCAGAGAGCATTTTGACCATTTTGATCATCAATTAATTGTTTGTCAAAGAAGAATGAAAAATTTTAGCTAGTTCCATGTTTTCAACTATTTGCGACTATTTACTTCTTTATATAACTCAATACTTTTGGGTTTGGGAGCTGGACAAAGCAATGTGAAGATGTCACCTGGGGTTGTAGTAATTGATGGTCATTTTATAGATTAAATAATTAATCAGCAATGATAGTAATAGTTATTTGCACCTAAACTTGTCCTTTTGAGTGTTAACTACAGACTTTAATAGAAGCCTTTTGTTGGTATGGATTGTAATAGTATTTGTTTGCAGTTACGTGGTGTATAGAACTGGAAAACATCCACTGTTTCTTTCATCTCCCTGTGACTGTACGAGCCTAACAGAGTTTCAGCTGTTTCCTTTAGTTCTGTCTAGCAGGCAATGTTAGTCTGAAGCCTGGAGACCAATAATGGATGTATTTATGAAACCCAATAATCTGACAGCTCAGCAAGCTGTAAAACAACATTTGATGGCGTCACATAGTGCACTGGGAACTGAATGGCTTAAATTATGTGCCTGTCTCTATCTAGGACACATATTTTCCTGTGCACTGTATTTCTGTATAAGCGCTCATTCAGCAGTCCTCTGAAGAAGATCAATGACTGGTTCCTGTCCTGATCTAAACATTCTCTAAGAGGAACATGTGCATACTGTATGTACAATATTTTATGGTGAGGGGACAGGAATCCCTTGGCCGTATAATGATTCACAAATGCCTCATATCTCCTCCAGTAGGAAAGCACCTCTTCCTCTGCGACTCTAAAAGGTTCTTAAAGATACAAGGCTACAAAGACTTTCGAAATAGTAAAGGGACATGTTTCCAGACTCCGTTTATGAGGCATTAGGCTAGGACAGGGTTGAGGATGCCTGCTATGCCAGAGCTCTTATAATACCTTGGGGGATTTCATCATGTATGCTTTGAAGTGCGGAATGACAAACTGGAAAAGGGTTTGGGCTGCATCAGGGTTAGCTTCCTTTCTCTTTTTCTTAGAGGATTAGCTTCTGTGTCTCAGCTCAGAAAACTGCAAAGCTTGGCCACATCTCAGCCCTAATACACTCCATAGAGTTTACATAGATCACACAGATCACCATAATTATTTATTTGTGCACTTTTGTATGTCTTTTTCCTTCTTGGAGTGGGTGTGATTTGGTCTTGAAATGAAAAAAACATGTTATAGGTCATTTCTGTTTTGGT
This sequence comes from Morone saxatilis, assembly GCF_004916995.1. Taxonomy (NCBI): domain Eukaryota; kingdom Metazoa; phylum Chordata; class Actinopteri; family Moronidae; genus Morone; species Morone saxatilis. Next base: position 23,921,082 of record NW_023339740.1, on the reverse strand, counting down.
CATCTAGTGAAATCACACTATACCATGTCACTGAGGTCTGTGCTTGTTTGCTGGACTAGCTGGTGCTTTTGGGGTCATGTTGTGCATGTTCCACTCATCCGCTGTGTCATCCATCTTCCCTGCTGATGGAGTGATAATAGAGCTGCATTGTGCATTCAGTTGGCCACATGAAAGTGACTGCATGTAAAGAAAATTAGCTTGTTGAGCAGCACCCCTGGCAGTAGCAAATACACTGTGTTCACGACTGTGTTTTGTCTGGTGAATGACTGACAATGACTTCAAGTTACACCCAAGATGAAGGAAAGGACTCAATAAGAAGGGTGTGTGCGTGCGTGTGTAGCACCTCACAGATGAGATACTATGTTATGAAATATGGATTAAAAAGAAAAAGGACAGAGTGAAAAGGTGGCTTTTCCCTGATGCAACATCTTTCTGATGATTTATTTCCTTTTCCCCCTCTAGCCTGTTTTTTATTATAATTTTTTTTAGGTAAAGTCATCAAGTTGACACCTTACGCAATGCTTCTCCCTCTGTTTTTCTTGAAGGTCGTTTGCTACCTTTCAGAGTAGCAGATATCAGCCACTTCTCTGATTTGTTGAGAAAAGATGCCACAGCATGGATTAAAAGCTCGTTCTAACCACAGATCCACTGGGGCGTAGCAGCTCCCTTTCTAACTCTGCAGTAATATCCTTCTGGCAAACAGAAAAACACAAACAGTGGGATGCGCGTGTGCTTTAGACTGTTTGGAGAGAGCACACCGTTCTCTCTCAGACCTGATCCTCATCAAGATTAGTTTCCCTTGCTTATTAGAAATTTTGGATAATCTACAGTATGCAGGCTTTTTGGTGACTATCAGGGTCAAGTGAATCGTGATAATGTCCCACAGTGCTGACTGTGCTATGCTCTATTTCTCTGTTTCGCTGTTTTGGGTTCATCATTTCCTCAAATAATGCTTAAATCTTTTGTGGCAACCCACCAGATTCTGAATTTAGGAAATGTGTTTTCTACTTTGCTTCAATTAAACCCACAAAGTAATGAGTTTATAAACAGGACATGATGATTTCCATTGCATGTTTGGCGCTTTAGGTTTTTGAGACTACATTTTATAGCAGTAGGCGCTCACCCAATATCAAGCATCATGCTGGTGTTTTCAGGACGCCAGACAGAACCTAATGTGGCATCTACTACCAAAATCAACCGGTGATGTCTGCAATATTAAATTCAAAGATACTAACACGTTGTCATGTTCTGTAAAACTGCTCTGATGGTTCACTCCGTGGAGATGTATTTGCTATGGAATTCAGGACGACATATCTCCTGATCAAATCTTATTTAACGAACTGTGTTTGATGAAATGCACTCAAAAGATCACCTCAGTCCTTTTGTACATTTTGGAGCTCTTAGACTTAGAAGCTTTGTAAACATTTACCACAGGTCTCTCCACAAAAACAGACCACTGCTGCTCATCCTCTGAGTTCGGAGGGGGCAGACAAGCTTTTGGTATGCAGAATAGAAGCAAGCAGGAGGAAGTGTCAATCTAATTTCTCTGTGTGATGCTGGATCACAGCAGACCTGTCACTGGAGCTGATACGGCTTGGCCCTTCTGGTCAGCGTGGCTCGGCTCAGCAAAACCAAACTCCAGACACACCAAACTTGTCACTGTCACAAATACAGGGGGCAGTGACAGCCCACAAGCTCTGACTGCTTAACACTTCCGATCAAAGAGGACCTCTCGCTGAGGTCAGGGCAGAAGTCAAACTTTGGCATTCGCAGAGAACAACTCTGAGGGAGTTGTGACAGTTTCCAACATCTCGGCTAATGTACTAGGAGTGTACAGAGGTCAGGCTTTCTTCTTTGTAGATCTGGATCTCTAGTCTGCAAGGGCTGGGCAGCACCAGCAGTCAAGTTTATTGAACTCAAGTAGTAGCTAGAAGACACTTTCAAGCCGAAAGCAGCAGCTTCCGGCTGTGCCGCCACCCCTTTGCGAAGTCCAAAGTCAGCAGCAAACAAGATTTAAAATGTTCAGAGCTTATTAGATATGTTTTTTTTTTTTACATTAGAACACAAAGGAGTCATATTATGTATGGCTGCGATGCTCGCCCAACACTACAGCCTTTTCTCCCTGCTACTTATTTGGCCAGGACAGCAATACGGGTCGCGCTGGCAGCACAGTAGACTGCAAAGGTGTTGCTGTGTGTGTATTGAGAAAGGAAGAGAGGTGTATTGAAATAAATAGTGCAGATACCCAAGAGGCTGTGTTAGCATCAGTATGCTAAAATAGTTATGTCATCAGTACATCCTGTGTACCTAAGCTTTTAATTAATTTACTAAACAGCTGGAACAGTGATGGTGAAAAGGATTTGGGATTTTTAATTTGCTGCTGTAATAAGGTGGTTTTGCAATTGCTGAGTCTGGTTTTCACAGTTAGGGTGTACTAGAGAGATACATTTACCGGTTGTAAGTTCAGTTTTCCTATTTTAATTTACATGGTAATTACATAGTAGTTACATGCTTTCCCCCACTCACACTGCTGTGTGCCACAGTACACATGAATCTGGCTTCAATACTGTGCATTTCCTTTTTCTTCATTACTGTCCTTGCCAATAGAGGGCAGTGCATTGCCTGTATATATATGAACGGGGTAGACACACCCACCGCTTGACAGCGAGGTCATTTGCAAAGGGCCTGATCTGTTGCTGTGACAGTTAACATACTAATTACAGGGAATCATAGACACTCTAGCAATGCCTCAGAGTAGAGTCCTCCTTCTCTGGCCCTAGGTTTCTGCTCACTCTGTACTTGTCAAGATAGCATGCAGGAACAAATTATGCACCCAGAAGGGAAATCCTGCAGATCTGCTAAATGTGCTAATTCGGTCACATTCTTCCTCTGTGATTATACATCAATGTGTAGAGGACGATAGGCAAAAACTGCATCAATTCAAAAGGAAAGGGAAGAAAGCTCTCTCTCCTCTTTGATTTCCTATTGTGCCAAACCAATCCTGTCTGTTGCAGTGATATGTTCTCTCCTTATTCTGTGCTCTGCTAATTAGTCTTCCTGCTACTTGCTTTCAAGACATGGACAACTACCACTCTGAATGCTGCTTAATTTATTGTTGTTGGCCAGTGTTAAGCGATTTTAGGACAGGTTGTCTTTACCTTCCGTTCTTTTTTAAAGTAAGTGCAATTTGAACTTTTATGTGATTTAGAAAGTGTTTTCACACAATTTAATGGCTGTGCACTGAAACTAATGAGTTGACTTCATCTTTTTCTAACCCTGTTTTTCAGTTTTCAGTCAACTCTTGGGTTTAACCTTACAAAACTGTTACCATGGCTATAAAATATCAATATACAGGCTTAAAACAAACATTGTGGTGGTTTAACAACCAGATCAGTATTTGTGAAACAGTTGTGATTTCTGTTTGTTTCATGTTATGCCAAACAGGCCACCATAGTATTAGGATCCCAGGATTGTAAGGGGCAGATTCAAATTCGGGAGATGCTCCTTGATGTGCAGCGCTTCCTTGGCAAAAGTAACTGCAACCACCACATGGCTAGGACTGAGCTGGCACCAGACCTCCCTTTGTTCTGCGTTTCCTGCCATCTGATATTAGGGATTATAGAAAGCCCTGTCCACTCTTGTGCCCAGGGTTTCATCTAGGACCCCATGTTGACAAACAGTTGTGTCAGGTTCTGTCTTTGAGGTGGTTAAAGATTGCTCATCCAAAGCTTGTCCAGGCCCTGTGCGGATGTCTTCTGTCTCTGGCAAAAGGGAAGGGAAGATGGAGGAAGTGATTGACTACACAGAGAAGTTTTGGCCCGTAGTCCTCTTTTGAACCCATTAATGCAGGGGCAGTACACTGCTTTCATCCAGAGTTGGAACTGCCATGGCCGCAGGAGTCAGCGGTGTGGTTGTGTGGATCTGTGTGTGTGTGGGTGTGTGTGTGAGAAGAGGGGGCATAGCGACACAGTGAATTTGCATCACATTTGTTGGGCGTGTTGCAATCGTTCAGCTAGGAGCGGTGAAGGACACGAGGAAGAAAATCTCAGCCGAGTCATGAATATGAGTTTGTGATGTCCTACCAATGTCATGCTGTGGCTCTGAGCAGTGATATGCAAAACCACTCTCCAACTTCATTCCACTTATTGCTGATATGATCTGTGGCATAGCCAGGGGAGACAGGGAATCGTTACTGTACAGACAGTGGTTATTAAATTGAGGGAAATGTCCTGAGCCAGTTTTAATAAAAAGCTGATAGCCACATTGTTTTGCTGCAAGTCCTAAACACCTCTAAAGAAACTGATACAGGCCTATCAAGAGTTAAAAATCCGACCTCTCGTGCAGATGGTTTAATCTCATTGTCTTCAAATGACTTTGAATATTCTGAACGTAACGCAGGCCTGCAAGCACAGCAGGTGGTTGGCCCTTTGATCTCTGTGTGTAGATGCTGGTGGAATTTAAATAACAGGGTGACATCCAGCTCATAAAATCATAACATGAACAGCAAGTTTCAACTTTGATCCTGTTGTCCTTTTGTATTAGGTTCATTAGAGAGTATGATGTATTGGAAAACAGATAATGAGCAAACAACATTTTGCTGTCCCCTTATGGTTGTGTCATGAGAATGTGCATGTCCACAAACAGTGTGTGTATAAGGGCTTATGGGCTTATACACTGTACTGTATATACACTCAGTTCACGTTTTTGTGAATGTATTGTATTGCATTATACGGACAAGTGTTTCTGTTATTTAGCCTATCATCATTGATGTAAATGGGGTGGACAGAACAAAATAGTAACAACATAAAAGTAACACAAGTCTCAATACAATGCAACACCAACACAAACACAATCCAAAATGGCCATACAATTGAATCAACAAAAACGGAATGAATGTACTGTAGGATTTATACAAGGACTGTTTAGCTTGGTGTACCCAATACACTGCCAACTGAGTGGAAACATATTGAACGCTATGTTACTTGAAATGTTACTTCTGCATGCTAAAATCTCTGAAATGCCTTTTAATTCTGATCAGGATCTATTTTTCCCTCCACTTAAGGCAGTTACTACAACTCTTAAAAACAAATATAGATCTAAACTGGCCAGTTACCTCAAAATATGAAATGTCTATCTGTTGGTATTTGTGGCATAGACAAACCCTGATTAAAAAGTCAAGTAATCATTGTGTCCCAAATAACTACTTATTTGCTACCAAATGTGCATCATGTAATTGAGGACCCTAATTGCCCAAAGGAATGCATTGTATTGTGCCCTCAAAAATGCCCTGTTTGGAACAAAAGTCTTTTGTTGTTATCCCTCATGTTCACTACTTTTTGCAACAAAAAAACCCCCCACCAAAACCTACTTGCATGTTCTGTCTTTGATAGATGTCAGAAATTACCTTTATGCACACTACACCTGTCAGTCATAGTGCAAAAAAATGGTGATGCAAGTGTGCGAAATCCTTATTAAGAGCAGTGGTTCCCAACTTTTTTGTCTTATGAATCCTAAAAAGTCAGCACTGACTCAGGTCGGGAACAGCTTGTAGGTGTGTCATTGAAGCATTTTTTAGTCTGCAATTAAGGTCACGTTTTAGGGCAGTTACCTTTTTATCAGAGTCAGGTGTATTGACCATGTAATCCTGATAATTTGACTCAGGAAATTGTTGTATGCTTTCACCCATTCAGATGAAATCTGTGTCTCTGATGGTACTTCTCCTTTTCAATTCTACCAGTCTGTCAACCTAATTGAACACTTGATCTTTTCAGATCTCATCATCTGTTTTTCAGCTTTGGACAGATCTTTTGTGGTTTTGTGGTGGAGCTGATGAGAGTTTTCTTGACAACATTTTCTTTTATTACTTTTATTCCAGTATAAATATACTTTACCTCTCAGTTAGAGGTTCTAGGTCATGAGGACAAAATCTATAATTATGAAAATTATGAAGGGCCCTTTCTTCATTTTATGTTATATGTTAAGTATTGTCCAAATGAATAGTAGTAGTAGTAGTAGTAGTAGTAGTAGTAGACTAGTATATCAGCAGTTTGAAGAGAATTTTAGTGTTACTCTGAAATCAGTTACTCAACTAGAGCCAGCTGCAGAACGAGTTCTAGTGCATGGTTCAGTAGAGATTGAGCATGCTCCATAGCAGTTAGTTACATAACCTGTGTTGACATTAAAGGTCAAATCAAGACCAAACATAGCTAACAAATGCAGTGTCCTTTTATATTTTAGCAATCAAGAAATGCCGCTCTTCATCAGAGCTTGCCTTCTTGATAACCTGAGCAGCAACATGGCAAAATCTCTCATGTTAGTAGCTTGTTTAATGTGCATTACCTGTAGCAGTGAAATGGATGTAAGTAATTTCAGGTTGACTGGCATTTCACTCTGCGGCCATCTTTCCTGTAGCCTTAGGCAGAGGGGTTGCAGTGGGGAGGGAGCGCCAGCACCAGTCAATTACCAGTTAATAAACAGTGGAAGTTTTCTATTAGTGCTTGTTAGTGCGTGTAAAAGATTGTTGGTATGTGGAATTGGGGGAAGGCACTGTGAAATAAAAAAAATAAAAAAAATACTGCCATTTTTTTTCTTTCCCTGAGTCTAATATACATCACCCAGTTCTCTGTAAGCATTCGCTTATGGAGATAATATTTGTTATTTGATTTTCAGCAGACTATACAGTGCAGTATATAATATTTGCAAACTCATTTTTTTCTTTTGAACAGTCAAGAAATGTGTGCTCAGGAGTTTCATTTAATGCAGTTTTTCATAAGTGACTATAGAGCATTCTTTCCAATAAAGAGAATCCATTACATAAGCATGGTGGAGGCCAAACAATGCAATGCTGGCTGCACCTCGTCTTGTCCTTGATAACATTATAGGCCCCCTGTGGATATGATGCATGGCCCCTTTTTGGATAGCAGTTGTCACATATCTGATGTGAGGTAAATCCCCCATATATCTGAGAGCAGATTTCACATTGCTTACAGAAGAATATTGCTGTAAGGAAAAACAGTGCACCTGAGTAGCCTTGGGAAGTAAAACAACATTAATTGGATTTGGGGAAGTCATCCCTACCAAGGGGACCCTGCTCTGACAGTCTGACAGCCAAGAGCATGAATCATTAAAACCCTACCCTGTCATATTAGACCACCTCCAATAACCACCACTACTTAGATTTGTTGACATACTGAGCCAAGAGCTGTAGCAGTGTGTAACTAGGCAAAAAATGTCCACAGATAAAAGACAGTCACAATAAATGGCCTCATCCATTATATCTAGCAGGAATAGCTGTAATTACACACATTTTACATTTATCTTCCAGAAAAGCAATGGATGCTTCTCTACTAACCATTGCCACCTGGAACCAGCATATGGGCTGGCGCCCTCTTGGGGTAATGGGTGGGGCGGACTCTCTGTCGACCATTGGGTCATTGGTAACCAGCAGCTGGGAGGCCGCCCTCTCATCACATCAACAAATCTCGCTTTAATTAGCTCACCTGCCCGTTTCCTCCCTTTTTCTCCCAACGCTCCCATCAAACCTCCCTCAGCCGACTTACAGGCTCACCTTCCTCTCTCATCCTGCCTCCACACCTGGGAATAGCTTCAGCCTCTCAACTTTATACCTACAGCTCTGCAGACACACAAACACACACACACACACAGCCTGTGCTATAAACGAGACTGACAATTGACTTCGAAAAAGCTTGGCTCTCATTGATTTTTAAATGGTGCCTCACTGATACCTTATTAGCATTGGGATCACCACTGATATGGTCATTGCTGAAGATCCACATGTCCTTTGTGCCTGTCGATATAATTTGCACATTCACAGGTGAAAATGATCTCACAGGCTTTGTTGTTGCACTCACCCCGGCTCTTTCCATTGGCTGTTTAAAGAAGTTCAATAGGTAGACCAGTGGTTTACTATATTGATCATAGTCAGTGTCTGCACTTTAATGGGAACACAATCCATCCTCGCCTTGGTATCCTTGTGTACTTCAAGCCCTGTGAGCCATTCTCATACAAAACGTTGCTTCATGTAACAATAGGAGAGCTTCTTTCCAAATTGAAAATATGTCTCATGCTAATTATTGCATGATTGTGTGGATTTAAATAATTCTCCTATACCCAAAGAAGTGCTGTTTAACATATTTATGCATAATAGGATGTCGTTAGCAAATTGCTAATTGCTTGTAAAATAATCCAAAATGAGATTTCCTCTTTGTACCAGCTATCATTACACAAAAGCAAATTTTCAAATGGCTGATATCTTATTAAGGAACAAGCCTCTTCATTTACACATCAGCTCTTTATCTGAATGATCCCAGTACACACTCCTGCTGCCTTTGAATACCTTCTGAAGCTGTGGTGGGACTTTTCTTATAGAGTGGATAGATCCCACTAGTATTGCCAGACTGGCTCTGGAGAGTGCTAACATACAAAGCAATCTAGGCCTGGGAAGATTGGCCTACGATGCTTGCGAGTCTCAGGTGACTGATAAAATCCAACCACCATCGAACTACCAGCACCGTCCGCTTTAGTGCTCCGGTCCCTCTGGTCCACCACCACTCTCTCTGTCTTAACCACAGTGCTTCCATATGGACACCTATTATGGCTGCCACTTAATTACCTATCAAAAACATTCCACTGCACTTGATGGAGGCCTAGCAGGAGGGGAGAAGGAGGGAAAAATACAGAGACAGAGAAAAAGGTGCTGGCATAAAGAAAAAAAGAATAAAAGATGGGAAAGAGAAATGGGAAAGTGGGACTGAGAGATTGATAGAGAGGACGAGCCGTGCATGTGTGAAGTGAATTTGAATGGATGGAGACAGACAAGGGGGGAGTGTAGGAATAGCCTTGTAGTGCAGATGAGGAGAGAAGTGATCTGGCCAGTGTCCTGTTTTTTTGTTTAGTGTTTACAAACACACAACAACAAGAGAGAAAAGGGGGTGGGTCCGGGCCAGGGGAGGCTATAAATTACTCATGATTGATGCTTGTCGCCGTGGAGGACGACAGTTAAAGACATGCAATGCTCATCGCTGACCCTCTCTTCACTCCCTCCCCCCGTTCTCAAACACACCGACTCACACCCACCCCCCCTGACAACACACAATTAGCTGTTCTGTCTGTCACATGGCCCACCCTTAGCGGTCATACACCAAAATAATATTCATTTCCTACTAGACGGACTGCTGGTTAGAAGAGCAGCTTTCACCACAGGGGGTTTGATGCAGTAAGGCTCTCTGCTTTAAATGTCAACCTTCATCACTCCGTTTCAGGCAAACAAATCTGCTATACATCCAGGGAATATAGATTTCTTTCCCCTTCTAGTAAGATGTTGGCTCTTTTTATTGATAAATAGTTGGATGGTTCAGGACTTCAATAATCTGGACCGCTGTGAGTGGACAGACGTAACTCTAAAACTAGGCACAAAAACAAATCTAATGATATGAAAATAAGAGAATACTAAAACTAGGCGAAAAACCCTAATGTCCAATAATAACTGAAACATCAAACATTATTTTCAGTGTTTGTCTTTTGATCCTGGCATTGGTAGCAGAAAGCAATCTAAAATGTAACACCTGAGGGATATAGGCAAGTCTGTCCATTTTTAGAATTTGACATACAAAATTTCTATTTTAGATTAAATGTATTCACATGTGTCTGTCACAACAGTAATTTGCTGTGTGGGCTGACAGCAAATTATATTAGATCGTAATAGGAGTTCTCAGTTACTTTGTTTGTCCTGTGAATAAATAATATACAGCATGTAATATATGTATACCTGTTAATAAATGTAAGCAGCTGCTTTAAACCAGTGTTTCCATACACTAACATTTAATTCAATTCAATTCA
>NW_023339740.1:23878423-23911124 GCF_004916995.1 Morone saxatilis | reverse complement strand
CCACCATGAGAGAGAGAGAGAGACAGAGAGAGAGAGAGATAGAGAGAGACAGCAACGATGGGGGACAGCGAGCAGCGACAACAGTAACTGTAGCAATAATAAATACTTAATAATAACTAATAATAATAACAATAATATCAGTGATTTTACTTTACTTTGATTTACAGCTCATAATGTTGAAAGAAAGCCATCCACCTCCACGCAAAAGTTCTTGTAGAGTTGAGGCACTTTGTCGTTAGCAGGAATTTTGATTTCACATGCATCCTTGCAAAAAGTGACCAGCTAGTGCCAGAAGGTATTTTTTGATACTACATCAAAAGAATGAAAAAATAAGTATTGAACCATGATACATATTAAATCAATATTCATTTTGTCTTTTGTAGCTTGAAGCTGCCCTCCACAATCCCGTTCACTGTGCACTGTTGGGCTTCTCTGCAGCGAGCACCTCCTTACCTCAAGGCTACCTCTGGGTAAGTAATGTGTTACTTGCACGCAAACACAAACACGCACACGCAAAAACTGAATGCCAAATAACTAAAACCCATGACAAGGCAAAATAATGCATATTTTACAGTTGCTGATAATTTTAGCTTTTAACACAATTACTATGGCTGTTTAAATGTCCATCCTACATTTTGCTCTCATTCATTAAAAATAGAATAAAAAAAAGTATCTCATGGCTGAGGATGGGACACCATTTATCTCGGTAAAATGTCACCAGGAAACTGTGAATTAATACAGTCTAAAGGCTAGTGGTAGGTAACTGCAGAGTGTTTTATGATGAGTGGGGCAAATTGTGCCGCCAGACTATTACATCACCATCCCTGGACTTGTGGGAATTTAACTGGATCTAGAAAGAGGGGGAAATTCAGAGAAAAAACAGATGCAAAGAATCTGCTATTAATCTTTGAGATTCAAATTTTGTTCCCCCTCCTTTTCGGAGATGGTGGGCAATTCATCAGGTGATCCTCTTTCGACCTGGAAGGTGGCTAAATCAAGTGTAGGCCCTCTAAGACACAGAGTGCGGCTCAGTGTTTCAGACTTAATTGCTTATGGGCTATTCTAAAGGAGACTGGATGCTCACTCAGATGGGGAAAAGGAGATATGGTATATAGCTGGCATTTAGGGCACTGGGATATCAGCGTTTGAAGGGCCATAGGTGTCTCTCACCTTCAATTTCTCTTAGAGCACATACTATTACGGATGACTTAAATGCCCCTGACCTTGGACTCCCACACTATTTGGAGGAATAAAGGTAATTTGCCACATGCTGTGTGTTAACCGTGTTAGCAAATGCATCCACTAAAGTTACTGAACACTAGACTGAGGCGTTGCCTTAAAAGGTTTTAATACCTTTACAACCACATGCATTCATAAACAATTCAGCAGTTATCTGTAGCGATAAAGTTCATTCCTTATTAAAGCATAGCAGCAAGGCATACAGCAAAGAGCTGAACATTATTTATTCAAGGTTCATGTTATTCAAGACAAGCTTAAGTCATATCTCAAGTCTGTCAGAACAAGTCTCAAGTCAAGCCACACAGTCCTTGAGGGCAAGTCTAAATCAAGTCTTCAACATAAATTGCAAGCCAAGATCTTTCAGGAGTCTGAATGGTGACTATTAAAGGAGGAATTTAAACGTTTTCCTTTTCTTTCTATCAATAGGCCTAATAATTAAACATGTAATGTGCATGATCACGCTACTTCTTTTTTTATTGTACCAGGTCGAAACTTGATGTTGGGAAGTTTTTAATTTTCAAAGTCAAATCTTTAATCTTTTAGTCTTTTTATGGCAGTAATTTCAATTATTAAGTTCAAGCCTCAAAAGTAAAGAGAGTTTGCATCTGAATATTAGGGAAGGAAAATGTTAGAGGTTACACTGAGATGCAGCATTGTTCAGTAAACAATTAAAATGCACCTCTTGATTGAATTATAATGGCATTCTTGGATATAGAAGCAGTCACATTTGATATTCTGAATAAACGTTGGTACATTTATTGCATTCCAATAACTTAAAGGTGTCTGCCTGTAGAGACCCAAGGACTATGACTCCTTTATTATGAATGCTATCTGTATGGAATGAATGATGTATTAAATTATATCTCATTAGGATATCTTTCACATACAAGTTAACATTTTTGGAAGACATTTTAGTTATGAATGAAATTAAAAGAGCAAATTTACTTAGCAGTACATTCCTGCTCACTCAGAAGTTCTGGAAGCCGACCTTGCGAACAGGGCAAGCAGCTCCTTGAGTACTCAGTATATGAGACTGCAGTCAGTGTTACATACTGTACGGTACAACATGTAACCAAAGCAAAAAACAAACTGGTAACCACTAAAAAAATAACAGCGAAGGCCTGAAGATCCAGCAAGAATAATTAGTGGCTGAGTGTTCCCACCCCCAGTTGGTTCTACCTCCCTGGCAGGCTTGTCAAATAAGGGATGACACTAATCATGTTAAAGTGAGATGGGCTATGGGGATTTCTGTGTGCTTTGATCAGAGTAATGACATTGTGTCTAATCAGCCTGATACCCCAGTGTTTTCCTGTTGCCTTCACCTTCCTTGTCCCACTTTTCCCAACATCCTACTACTAACTCTGCCATTATGTCTCTTTTCTTATACACTTACTCAGGAAGTTAGAATTCATAGCAAGTGTCAGTGAGGGGAAACTTGAAATGCATCCGTTTCAGAGTACATCAACAATCTGTGACCCATGGTTTTGGCTTCTTAATGTGGCAAATACAATTGAGCAGAGTGTGCTATCATGACCACTCTCCCACGCTTCCTCACTGCATCCAGAGCAATCTAATTAATGCTGGCAGAGTATTTACTGTTTGGGAAGTTTTTGTTTCTCCCAAGCTGAGAGGAGGAATCTGTCCAGGGCACGACTCCAGACATCTATTTCTCTAAATAAGTAGTCATGACTTTGTCAGGACACAGTATTTGCACTGGATATGGGGTGGGGGGAGAGAGACAGAGAGAGGGGGAGAGAGAAAGGAGGGAGAGAATTTAAAAGAAGAAGGGAAAGTGTTCGTTGACACTAGGGATAGTGGCGATGGTGGTGCGTTGAGGGGTTTGGGAGGTAAAGATGGACACGTGAATGTATAAATTGTGAAGTAGTCTGGGTGAGGCCTTGCCTCTGGCTCTGGTTACACAGAGTCACTTGAAGCCGTGTTTTTTCGGGCTCCTCGCTGCAAGATAAGTCCTCCCTATCTTTTTTTTCACCCTGTGCAACAGACCATTATTTGTTCTGGCTCATTCTCAAGAGCCCACAGGATCGCTCCTGTCCAGATTCTGCACGCTGATACAAATCAAACAAATGATTGCATGCAAATAAGGGTGAGTGTGGAGGAGAAGAGCTAAAGACTATATTTAGCTCATGTCACATTCACACGATGTGATTCACACAGAGAATAAATCTTTGGTGTCTAGCAGCAAGCAGCCGTGCTTCTTTTCCAAGAAGGACATTGTATTTTGTCTGGACACCACCTAGGCCTCACACAGGATTAATGAATGAAATTGTATTGAAAACCCACAGCGACACTTTAATTGTTTGGGAATGGGAGCAATGCCACCTTAATTGGAATTGCATCAGAGATAGGTTGGAGGGCTCCTGCTGTCTTCGTTTTCTCAGCACTGGCATTGACAGACTTACACAAAGGCTAATGTTAATGTGGTACATAGGAAATCAAGTCACTCAGCCTGTGGGGCGTGATTCGCCTTGGGAAGCTTGTTATGATTGGTGGACTTTTTATGATAGCATCCAAGCTTGCTTCCTTGTTTGTTAGGGAGGTATTTTCCCCCAACTTGTGCTTTCTTCAAAAAAGGACAGACATCTGCAGGCGTTGCATGGTAGAAACTTCCAATCAATCCAAATTGAGCCACTGAAAGCTCCCAGCTTTCAAAGGCTCTGTTTGTATGCTTGTGTTTCCATCTATATTTGTACTAAGAACTGCAGCTTCCAGTGTTCAGTGTGACCTTGGACATGATAATATCAGTCAATGTCAGTTGAATCAATTAAAAATTATTTTATTTTTCATTTTACCATGAACTTACTCCAACAATAGTTGTCAATCAGTCACTTGATCTTGTAAACTTGTTTAAAGAAACCTCATTGTTAAGCAACTCAGAGCCTTTCAGAAACATACAAGAGCCTCTCTGTTCTTCACTGATGAAAAGATCGCAGAGTTTTAAGTATTGTTTGATGTTCTGGAGATGACATTGTGAATCCATTACATAATATGTTTCAATTCAAATTCAAAGTGATATTCAAGAAAAAGTGAGGGAAGGCTACAAACGGCAAGGTCTGAAAGGATAATTGATTTGAACTTTTTGGAAATCTAAATTGCTGACAGGTAGAGACTGTTTAACCAAAGACACATTATCCTCTGGTCCTTCAATCTCTTTTTTTTCAGTTTCAGCAGAATAGTTTATTACCCGTGGCATTATGATTCAGTCCATTGGTACAGCTTAACATGGGGTCTCGACCTTCTTCAACCATGTTTTTTTCCTCCCTACAGGTGGCTGGTGGAGGGGAAGCCTCTCAGGGGCAGATAGAGATATTTTCCCTCAACAGGCCCATGCCAAGGGCTGTAAAGAGCCTGCAAGTCGGCTCTGTTGTCCGATGTCTGGAATATGTGCCAGAACCTTCTCGGACTGAGGAAGTGGAGGCTGGAGTTCAAAAGGCCCCCTCGGGGAACGGCGCCAACATTTGTGTTGGATTAGACGATGGGCGGTAAGAGACTGACATCACAGAAAACAACAGCCGCATGAGAAAAAAAAAGAGAAACAAGCTTTTCTGCTGATATAGATTGAAGTAAAATCATGAAATTTGATTTATTTAGAAAATAGCACAAATATAAAGATGCAAACGCTTTTCAAAATACTCCAGATCTTGTGTTGTAAAATAATATCCAGTATTATCCTTTGTTACGGTCCCCTGAGAGTTCTAGTCTAGTCTATCTAGTATAGATTTGCTTGTCAATATTTCATCAAAGCAGGAAATCAGAGTTGATACCCCAACACAGCATCAATACTGCTACTGCTGCTAAGATCACTATTTCATTTTCAAATGCAATAAACCTTGTGATCCCCACTGTGTGTGATAGAGGATAGGTTTAATCTCTCCTGTCGTGTCTTCAATTAATACACTCTTTTAGTTTTTTTCAAACTGAGAATGTTCTTTAATTTCAGATTCAGCCATTATGTAACCACGCTTATGTCATTTAAAATTTACAGCACTGTTTAGTCACTTTCTATGAAAACCTAAATCATATGTCAGCAATTTTTATGCTGACTCATTCCCTTCCAATGTCTGTCCAGGGGGAAAAAAAACAATAAAATAAAAAAAAACAATTTCAGCATTTTAGCACACTCGAAAGGCTGTCAGCTTCTTCTCAGACAGAGAGAAACAAACAGCAATGTACATTTGTCATTCTGAAGAAGACAATAAGTTGCAAGCAAAGTTCAGATGGCATTTCAAACATGAGAAAGACAGAGTGGTTGCACATACACAATGCTTTGCTCCAAAGTGCACTGTTAAATCAAACTGCATGAAAACGAGGCACTCTGTCATTTCAAATGACACTCATTTATCATGTTGGCTTGTGCTGCTTTTGTTCTTTCAGCATACTGGTCTACGGCAGTGTGGACACTGCAGCACAATGCCTATTGACCCTCCATAACCCAGAGGGCTGCCCTGTGCTAAGCCTCAAGCACTCCTCTCGCTTCCTGTTTGCAGGCCTGCGGAACGGGACCATGATGGTTTATGGAAGAAGTAACAGTGGTAAGGTGCCTCCAAGGTTGCTTTGTTTTCAGACTAATAGCTGTAGTTTGTGTCGCCTGTTGCCATTCTCAATATGTGGTCTGGTGGTGAAGTTAAAACATAAAATGCTCAATGGTGCTTTTTAAAAATGTATATTGGTAGAATATTGTAAAATACGATGAAAAATTAAACAAAAACTAATTCAAAATGCAAAACATGTTCGTTAAGACAAAACATATTTGAGGCCTGTCATTACAGCACTGACTTGTGTTTGCTTCTCCCAATGCAATACAAACACGAGATAAACAGTGTGTATTAATTTCACAATATATTTTCTAATAGTTTTGTTGGTTATTCACTGATATGAGTTCATCCAATGTTTCACATCCCTTTTGCTTTATTAGATAGGAATCTGGATCTGCACTCTCCTAATGAGATGTGAAGTGAAATGGACTGAAACATTTCTTATTGTTAATTTCTAATGGGCATTGTTCATCAACAAAAATATTTTTTTCTTCAGTGAAATAATTAACACAAATTAGTTTTACTATTTTCATGCATTTTAAATTACTAAAACAGCTCTGTAGCAGACATCTGTTGTGCTCAATACTAGTGTTATGTGTCACATGTGATAAATTTTTCAGTACCAAACCCATTTTCAGAATGAGAGTATTTGTAAAAATTCTATTAATATTGGACTACCTTTCAAATGGTTGCCTTAGAATCCCTTTCCCTCTCCCTATGCTATACTTACCATTCCTACTGATTTTCACACTTGCTGTAAGTATGAAAATAACACTTCACCATGTGGTAGATGGCATGGCATGTTTAGTCAGGCATTGCAGAAGGCCAAGGGGGGCTTAACACCATCTCAGCAGTGGTTTGCAGTCTTCACAGCCAGCGGGAGCACAATAGCTCTATCACCAGGTTCTTCTTACCTGGCCACAGTGTGTCAATGTGCCTGCCTTCCTCCTGTGCTCCTCTCTCCTCCCAAGCAGAAAGGATGATTAATTACACCAAGCTGCTGCATGCCGATTAAATATTACTATTCATGCTTTGTATATAAAAAAAAGACAGGAGAAAAGCTCTGGAGGGTGCCAGGGAATGTTTGTGGATTCGGCACATCTGTTAAAGATTTATGCCCTTGACTAGCGTGCTACTGTCTAAAAACAAATCTGCATCAGCCAGGAAATGCCAAGGCTTCAGTTGAGACTTGTATCAAAAGGTGTATAAATACACCAAACACATTGTTGCTTATTGAATAATATGCTCCAGCTATCCTCCCTGAGCATCAACATACAATGAAAAAATTCTGCAGGACGAGGCAGAGAAGTTTGCCTCTGTGGTAAAGAGGGACAAGCTTTGGCATTGCCTTGCTTAGCGCAAGGGGCCGGAGGGACATTTACAAGAGTGAATTTTGAAAAGGTGGAAAACTGACCTTTATAACATGCCAAGCAATTAACCTGTGGCAGTCACAAGGCATTGTAAAGCTATTCTGCTATGAAAGGCAGAAATAAACAACTCAAAATGTTAATTAAATGGCTGGGTGCTCTTCCTTTTCTAATTTTGCTTCATTAACGCATAGCAAAGGAAATGCTTATGTAATTCACTTTATAATGTGCTTCTGTGGTAGCTGCAACGTGTGCCCCATGATTAAAGCTCAAAGAAAAAAGGTCTGCTTCATTTTCACACTGATGAAGCAAAAAGAGAGAGCGAGAGCGAGAAAGAGCGAGAGAGAGAAAAGAACTGATGATAAAGAAGTTGGAAAGTAGATTAAAGTGTGCACTACTTATTAGCATGTAGGTGGCAAGGGTGCAAACATTGTGCTGTGCAGTGTGTGGTGATTCAAATGGAAGTCCACAGTCTTTATTTAGTCAACCTGTAGTACATATTCTCTCACATGGCTGTTTTTTTCATTAGAGTGAAATAAAACGAGACTCCACTCTGAGCCCTCTCCACTGATGCTTTAGTAATTGCTCAACCACGTTAGATAGCTTTAAGAGTATTTTTTAAAGTAAACACCAAGCTAACTTGCTGTGTTACAAGTGAGAAGAATTCAATTTAATTGCCTCGCTCCATGTGACAGTGTTCAAATAAAAGTGGGGCATGTGTTCAGAGTTTATTAATATAACTGTAGGCAAGCTGTGGTAATAGTCAGTGATTTTAAGGGTTTCCTTACATCCTCGGGATCACTTGGTTGTAGTTTGTTTCTTGTTCACAGTTTTTTTGTTCCTGATTTTTTTCAGATGACCTTTGGGACCCTGACTCCTGCAGATGTGTAAGCCTGGGCTCAGAACCAGTGCGAACACTGTTGGTGTTAGATGACTCAGTGTGGGCAAGCTGCGGGAACTCTGTCACAGTCGTAGACATCTCCAGCCTCACCACTCAGGTAAATAAATAAATCATTGCTGGGAACATAATGTTGCAGTTTACCTTTTTACTAAAAAAATAAACGGGCAACGATTTTTCATTCTGGAAAAACTACTACCATCTGAGCAAATTCTCAGGATTGTGCATTATTTATGTGGATGTTCCCCCTTAAGAGGAAAAAATTTAGAAGCAATGAACAAAACTTCCAGTTCAGAATTTTCACACAAGTAGAAATACCGTACGTCCATCAATTCAATAGAGTTGTTTACATTAATATATGCTCATTACATTATAATATATTCATGGTATATGGTCCTTATCCTGAGGCAGCTGAAAAAAATAATTTGAATGTTTCCTGAACGCCTTTCGTAAAATATCTATTTTTTAAAATTATATAATTGTATTGATTATCCCGTCATCATCAAGCATTTTGGTGCAACCGTTACAAAGGGTTCTTTTTGTATGTTTATGCGTTGTTTTTTTTGTTTCTTTAAGATTATTGGACACTTATTGTTCATTTTTTTAAAGGAAATTTCGAAAAAAGCTTTAAAAGAGCAAGGTTGTAAAAGGTAACATTACAGAAGCAGCCTATCATGTCGTTTGAACTGAATGCAATGATTGGCTCCATAGCTTCACCAAACTCCTCCCATGCCCAGGTTACTGCTTCCTTGTTGACTGATGACCTTCTGACACCAACTCACAGCAGCTGCCTCCACAATGGAGACTTTGAACAAAGCACTCTCGAATTCCATGTCCCCAGCCTTCCCCCCCAGGATGCGTGGTGCTGGGAAGGGACATCCAAGCCAGAAGGTCCAAATCACCAATAGGTCGTGATAATTTAAGAGCTCTGTTCCTCTCTCCACTCGAGTATGCAAAAAATACCGATCATGTGATGATCGTCAATCTTTGGCCAGAGGTGTTCTGGTACCAAGTATAATTATGAATCACCCTAAGTTGGAACAAAGTCTACGACAGATGCACCTGACCCCAATGCCTATCACTGTGGTTGGCGGCTCTTTTTTTGTTTAAAAAATATTATAGTAAAGGTTAGGGGTGGACAGTATACAGGTAAATAAAGTACACCAGTATGAATTTTCCAAACGGTATACATTTTGACTGTATAGCGCTGACCGGTAGGGCCCTTATTTTGCTTGTCCTAACAAAAAAAGATGGCCGAAGATTAGTTACACGATTTGTTGTCATCGGCCTGTTTCAGCAGGTCATCTGGAAAACGTGAGGGCCCATGCTGCTATGTTTGGAAATGAAGAAATGGCTGAAAGCATTGCACACAACTCACAGGAGGAGGAGTTGGTAAAAAAAATAAAATGGTGCAACTTCCATTATTTGGACATAGTTCGGGTTTAAAAAGTCAGACAACCTGCAGGATACGATAATCTGCAAATTATGTTGGACGCCAGTGGTTGGAAAGGATGGTAATACAAGCAATCTTTTCTGTCACCTCAAATCAAAACACGTTCTGGAAAATGAGGAAAGCAAAAGAGTGCATCCTCCGCAAGTGAATCATTGAGCAGCGGTGGGAAGAAAAAGCTTTCTCACACATTTTCCAAAGGCTGTTCTTATGAGAAAAAAAGTCAGCTGTGGAACGACATATAATAAAATACCTCTGTGCTATGTGAAATATGGCCTAGTAATACAGTTAGGAGTACATTAATAGCTGCCATGCAGTTGCCATAGCAGTGCTTTACCCCCTCAGAAGAAAAACAAATATATAGTGATATATACCATTACCATGCCATGCTTCCTTATGTTTAAATAGTTGTTATAAAGCAAAAATATTGCTTGTGTTGTATTGACTGTTTTTGACACAATTTTGCAAAAAAAACCTATAAAGATTATAATATTCAGCAATTCAAAAGCTCTTGTTTGAAAGGTACAGTATGTCTAACCAGTTAAAAAGTGAGCTTCAAATAAATTGATGTTTCTTCCACCCCTAGTTGCAAGCTCAACTCCACCCACTATGCCAGCTGATAAATATTCGCAGTCTTCATTAAAACATGGTTAGAAGACCTAAATGGATAGGTTCATGAGGGAAACTGCTCGACAAGGTGTTTTTTTATTTATTTGTTTTGTTGTTTTTTGCAGCATTTGAAGAAATTTTCCTCTCCTTTCATTTTCTGAAAAGATTTATGCACAGAGCTTTAGAGAGCCGGAATTCTTAATCTGTGATGTCATCAAGATTTACTGCCTGGAGCTGCTGCATGGACAACGAATCAAACCCTTTGTAGATTCATGCAATGTTTGTTGGAGCTTTCACACACAAATAAGCTTTATTTTGCTGTAGCGCTCTGAGTTATGGTCCAGGAATGTGCCATTATCTCCAGAAAATCATCCCGGGTGTTGTCCCTGTCATGCTTTCCATTTTTGTGTAGTCATTCTCTAAGGTGTTCATCTCTACAGTGTGTCATTAGAGGTGTACAGGGGGGCCACTTCTCCAACTGTGGTAGACAATAATGAACGACAGAAAACAAACTCTTCTGGGTAATGTTAATATGGTATTCAGATACCGAACTGCAAACCATTACCATTTAATTATAGCTCCCAGATGTGAGTGTGCCTAACTGCAAATGGGTAGAAGGGTTTTTGTTGAAAAGGAGCATGTGTGCTCAGAAAACCTTCCCTGGATAAATAGAAGTTGATGACATATAAAAATATGCTGAATTTGAACAGTGGGACAAACTAAAACGCTAACAATGAACAAAATGCACGTGTCTCATCACCAACATGTAACATATACATTTGTTTTCCATTTTCAATGGAAATTAGCTACATTTCCAGAAAGAACAGAATTAGGAAAATGTACAACCTTTATGTAACCACTCATTCTATTAGCAATTGCAGATATTTTGGTTGACCTGGCCAAATATATTTACAGATAACAGAACAACATGCAGTAAAGTAGCAAAAACATCTTTAATCATATAAAGTGCAAAGTTAAAATGTACATGGATTTACATTTTTTTCTCTTAAGAGTTGCAACAAATTGAAAAGCTGACAAATCTGGACAATAAATACAGAAACAGCTGCTTATTGAGTCTGCCTCCAGATCCTTATAATCAGGACAGAGCTGAGCTAGGGATGTCTCCTTTTATACCTTCACCTCTTTTCCCTCACCCAGGCCTCCAGAGACCCAAGCTTAATCAGCTGAATGGCCACGCACTGGAGGCACAGTTCTGGTTCACTGTATCTCCCACAGTGCTTAACAGGTCAGCTCTGGTTACTTCTTTGCTAACCTTGTCCTTCTCACTAATGTGGACACAAGGGGGCTGACTTCACAGGGGCTGTGGTGCATATCCAGGATCTGGAGAAGCAATACTTGGCACCTGTAGCAAGAGATATGACTTGAAGCAATGCTACAGGGTCATGGACTTCATTCACTTCATTGTTTTCCACTATAGATGTTCACCATTTTGTCAGATTTGCTGCACTTTTGAATCATTTATCCATAACTTTGCTGGACTGAAGCCGCTGGTCCAAGCACCCTACTACTTTATTTAGTCTCTTTTTAAATCTTCATGCTCAATGCCTTGTTGACACATTATTATTTGAATATAACCTTTACAATCTGTTTTGGTTAAACATAGCTGTATACTTACTTAGGGTAGGCAATTACCTCCAACAGAAACCCAAAGGATCGTCAACTCTTAAAAATGTGTGTCTTTTTTCCTCAGCAACGCTCACATTCACCACTCTCTTTTTTGCACAACCACGGACTAAAACTATTCACGCAAAAAGGAGCTGCTGATCTTCTAACAGTGGAAAGGAACAGTTGCTGTTCTGTGTATTGATAAAGGCTGCCATATTTAAGGAAATACAAAAATGTGGTCACTATTTATGGTAGCTTGGCTATTTATGTGTGGGATGTCCCATGTCGCACAATCAGTTAGGTGTCTGCTGTGTCTTCATGTTACCTTTTATCGTGTCTCACCTAGTGTCAGCTCAGCTCGCTTGGAATCTTGACAGTGGTGGTATCAAAAAAGTACAAGGTACTATCTATAATGGAAATCGAGTCGAATCGAGCTGTTCCATATGGTGGAAATATAGTCATAAGACTTTATCCTCTGGGGACCTTCAATTGCTGTACAAATTTGATCAAGCCCAGCCACTGCTCCGGCTAAAAAGATAATTCAGCCCCGAGGTCCTGTCACTCCTGAGACCAGCATCAATGGTACCTCTGATTTGGTCCAGGGATGTATTAGGAGAACTGGATATCTGAACAAAAAAACTCAGTAAAATCAGTAAAATTGCAAAATAATAAAAACTTATTTCCATTTCCATCAGGCCACCTAAAGAGGTTTGGTAGCAGTGGGAAGTATGGCACACAATTTGAAACAACTTAACCGGGGAGAAAATAAGGAAAACCTCAAACTACCGGTTTGTATTTCATTTTGTAGATAGTCACACAGTAGGGGCTGATTTGAATCTGATTATAATTCAGTACTTTGCTCATTTGTTAGATTTTTACACAAATGTAATTTTGATAAAATCTACCAACATTTGTGTCATGATTTCAGACACTTTTCAGTTTTGTCCTCGTCCCATTACTATTTCTTTTTCTACCTGCTTTCTCCGATCACTCACATGTCCACTTGAGTCCCTCGCCATAGCTCAGAGTGGAGATGTAGCCTTAGCGCTCAGCAAAGGACAAAGACACCTTGTCACCTAGCGTAATGAAGGACTAATGAGCTGTTCAGACCAGCTGTAGTGTTTGTGGCTTTAGCTCTGCTTTTATTTCCCACTGCTGGTGGAGGACTATAGGAGGGATGTTGCTGTTAGTGTGACACTGCCGAGTTGAGTGGAAAGGGCACATTACTACTGTCAAGCTTCACTGACCACCTCATCTCTGTAAGCAATGCTGGATTCAGCAGACTAATACCAGGTTGCTGTTTGGGGGCAACAGTTGTGGCTTGTACTTATCCTGCATTTGACACAGTGCGACTAACCCTAACCCTGTTCACCATATTTGGTCTATATCCATGATAAAATATTTAGAGAATGCTATTTTGAAGTATTGGCTTAAATGTGAGAGGATATATATGTAAAAACATTGTTTTCTTACAAATGTTATATCACTGATTTAAACACATTTTCAGGCACTTTTTGGGATCACTGTGTATCCTGGTCAAATTAGATCATTGTATACATTCGGTTTCCCAGAATGCCTTCCAGGTGTTTCGAACATATGGTGAGCAAGATGGCATCCGACAATTACAGCATGTCAACCATTGATTAGCTCGAAGTCCCTTTTAAAGCCACCACGCTAGATAATGATTAATGCAATAATTATGCAGCATATACACTACAGTAGAGCTCTGTTTTTCTTTACAAACTTGTCAACTCATTTGAATTGCAATGGGTTATTGAAGGTGAAATTTGCCTTTTTATTATGGATATCAATTTTTTTGATGGCTGCACTTGAAAAACGAAGAGATGCATTGCATATCCTTTCCCAGGCGAAGCAGGCACCCACTGCTGAGGAGTCAATTAAAAGAGGAAAAAAAACACATCAAAGCCTTCTTTCCTTTTCCCTAATTTCAAACAAAGGAGGACCCACTGGCAAGGGCACATAAACAGGTGGTAATCCCTGTCCGCTGGTGCACTTGGGTTGGGGTGGGGGTGCATTCTCATCTTCACTTACTGGCTCTCACTGACTAATTGCCCAGCCTCATGCAACTCATGCATTGACAGTGATATGAGTTCCAAGATGATGCCCAAACCAACCCTTGTCACGCCTTGGACCGCAGGGGCTGCATGTGTTGCCATGATAAGGCTCATTGCATTTATTTCAAGCAACTCATTAAGACTGTGTGCCTGAAACTCTCTTTTTCCATTGTAGTCTTAAAAAGATAGAAGCCAGGGGAATGATGCAAAAATATGCCCCATGGGTCAGGGAGTCTGTAAATTATAAAATTAGGAGCCACACTTACACTTTATTTACAGAAAAGCAAGTGTAGAGCAGCAACTGAATGCAAAATTCAGGGGGCTTCTGACCTCGATGATTTAATTATGACAGTTACCTTGTAATGTTTTGATATAAATGAACACTCTACTAAATCAACTTTGAAATGACTGTCACAATAATTGGAATACCAGTTAAAAGGCTGTGTTATTAAAGTGCGTACTACGATGGAGCTCAATACAGTTGTGACTCTCTTCTATGTTTTTGCTACATTTCTGTCAATCAAAGCAATCACTTTCCTTCTCTTCTTCTGTCTTCTTTCTTTTTCCTTTCTTCATGTCTTTCATCTCTTATTTTTGTTTGTGCATTCAATGGTTTGGAAAAATAATAAAAATAATGACTCATGGAGAATGACAAACTAGTTGTGATGTTGCTAAAATCCGTACAGAATGGTAGGCTAAAATGAAAAAAGACCAAAACTATTTTTGAAAAAACTGCACTGAGGCAACAATGGTAGAAGATTTTATGGAGAAAATTCCCCCCAAAATATCTGTTTTGTTTCAAAGAGCAGAATAAGATTCCAGAGAGAGCTAACCTTTCAGCTGTGGAAATGTTTCATTTTCCATCATGGTAATGTGATTTCTTAATGATGTGGATGAATGCGTTTTCTTCCCATGTTGCCCTTATTTATAACAGTATTATTATTTTTTCCATTACAGAAGTTTGAAGTCCATCCAGACCCAATGGTCAGCGTTGCACACATGGCATGTGCCGGTGGAGGGGTGTGGATGGCATTCTCCGAGGGTTCCTCCATTCGTCTCTTTCATACTGAAACACTGGAGCTTCTGCAGGAAATCAACATTTCAACACGCTCAACGCTGCTGAACACCGGTAAACACTCATCACACATCATTCTTGGTCTTCACCTCCAATATAGAGAGGTCAAGCTCTATCCTGCAGTGCAGCTGAAACACATTTTGTTACTAAACCAAAAACCAAAAAACACAATTGTTTTTTTCTTTGTAGCAATTTTTGTTTCCAAATTGTACCACAACATTTCATTTTATTTGTACTGATAACATCTTTGTCTTTATTGTATAAGAGGGCACCAATTTAACACTGATAATGCTCTCCTCCACAGAATGGTATTCTAGTCTTGTCCAAGTTGCTCCTTGGGTCTTGCACTACTGGGACTGACCTGAATAAGTATCTATCTAAGGTCTTTGCAAAACCATAATAGAGCCATGGGGTGAGAGATAGGGATTATAAATAAAGTCATTGAGGAGCAGTAAAATGGCAGCCATAAAGATTATCATGCTAAGGGGTCCCATGGAAACGCTCATGTCTTTCTTGAAACGTCCATGTTTCTGTGGTATCACATCCATTTTACCCATTTTTCTCTACATGTTCTCTACTTTGCTCTCTTTTGAGTTAATATTTTCCTTTATTTCTGTCCCACTTTTTTCCTCTCACACTCCGTTTCATCTCATCCGCTCTGCTTTAAAATCCTCTCACCCCCTGTTTCACTTCTCACTGCAGTCCGTTTAGGATGCCACAGATAGCCCATTACTTCCTGTGAGCCTTCTTTCATGATGGATGAAATATTTATCAGCCAGCGTGGGAGTTTCCCTTTTTTGAGGCAAGAACTATGGTAAACAAATTAGATAGCAATGAAGCATAACCCTAAAACTGTCTAATGGTGATAACTACAGTACATGTGACTCAATGTCAGCTTGCCTGAAATATGTCCGTTTCACGAGGGCCATTAGCTCATTTAGTACATGTGAAGATCATTTTGAGCTTCAGGGACTGGTATAAATGCACCTGGATTTAGAAAATATTGTCCTTTTCATTGAGTCACACCAGACTGTGATTGATGTATTCAGAGCAATACTCAAAGCTGTGGTAGCACTTCATCTCATCAGGAAAAAGAGGTTTTCTCTTGTGAGTTGAGTAAAGAAAGGAAGAAAGAGCAAGGGATAAAAACAAAAAATAAAAACAGGAATGTGTTTCAGACACCAAACTTTTCTCTTAGATCAAAGTTTCTTTTTTTTGTTTTGAGAGGAGACTTTAAGGAGATCAGACTCCTGTGGCCCCTGTACCAGGGGGAATCCAGTGACCCAGAGGTCATTTTCACCCAGCGCCAGTGCTTCCCCTTGAAATATGCAGCAGATTTGGGGGGATGGTGGCAGCCTTAAGGCTCGGCCCTGGGGGAAGTTACAGGGTGAAAAGAAAAAGAGTTCTTGGCTCATGTCTTCAGGGTCCACAAAAGGAAGAGGATCTTTGACTTAAGTTGTGATTTGTTGAGCTCACAAGAGAAAAGAGGATCCCCTGACACTCTACAACCACAGATACTGCGCATGAAATACTGATAGTTTCTTCCTCTGTCAATGGGCTCTGCTCCCGTAGGTTTCTCCTTGACTTATGCCAGGACATGCAGTAATGATATACCCCCTAATCCTTTCCCCTTAATGTGATTTATACTCAACAGGGAATTCCAGTTGCAGTAAACAACAGAGAAGTTTCTGAGGCAGAGCAAACTGCTGATCTCTTCTCTACTAATGCCTTTAATAGCTCTATCCTTAGGGTGAAAAAATAATATTCCAAAATAAAGTCCTCAGTGACATATCACAAGGAAACATTTATCTTTAGAGACATCTTCTTTTTTAAGGCAAATACCGGCTCCCACGATAAACCCACTACACACTGCAGAGTGTGTGCAATGCTGCAGAAATTGGAGGTGCAAGATTGCTTGAGGTTAAGCTATACCTCCTTAATCTCAAGTGCCTTTGTCATTATCCCTCTTTATCACTGTTCTTAAAGACAATGCCTTGCGCCCACATTTTCCGACTAACTTCAGATTTCATGGTAACCCTAGAGTGGGTGTTCTTGAGTATCACTCTCTCACTTAGGCTCTCTAACCAAAGTACAAATAGACTCTGAGGCGATGTGAGCAGGTGGCAGACAGTTTTGAGATAAAGGCCGTTTTTGCTGGTGCCTAACTCACTGCTGTGACCCTCCAAGGTCTCCACCTAAAGGCTTCTGCTCTCTGTTTGCTGAATGTCCTCCTCTGCTCTGCCCCCACTTCCTCTTCTGTGCACAGCAGCAGCCTCCTACTTGGGATGATTCATCTCTGCACAGTGAAATTAATTAATTAATGACACTGTTGGACCACTCATGCAAATCACCATAATCTGAGCATGGCACAAAACAAACATGTAAATACAGCTACACATGTAAATCAGAATTCTCTTAGTTGTGATCACGAGTGCTGGTGTAATTCAATTATGATTGCCATGGATATTATGGTAAATGGTTCTATAGATAACTAGGCCACAATGTGAGCCAAGAGCTGAGGGACCACAGAAGGAATGCAAAAATAAATCCACAACAAACAATGTTTTTCACCCCTTTGTTAAGTGGAAACAAAGGATGTGCATGTATAATAGAGTGTGCAATTATTCTTTCCCCGTCACTAATGCAGTGCTACAAAAACAGCTCTGCAATAGAAATCTTTACAACAAAAAATGTATGTTGACTTTTCCATCATGCTCTATCACGGGATGTAAAAAGTTAAGCTTATCCAAATAAAATCACAGTTTATCTCAAGGATTATCAGGGAAAAGAAAATCCCTCTGAATTACATTGTTTGCCACATTAACAGAGGGCAGCATTAATCACCAATATTATATCTCATAAGATCTGATTAGCTACAGACAAGAATAAACAAACCTACAGGCAAATGAACAACATTGACCATGTTTGCATGTTTTTTATACAAGCAACCTATTACAGTAACTATGTGAATACAAAATGTGATATCAAAATGATATATGTAAATACGTGAGTCTATTTTTTTAATAAGAGGTTAGTGTTAAAGTTCATACCACTTACAGACAACCATATAGTGTTTTGTTTGAAAGATGAGTGATACTAACTCAAGCAGAATGAGTTAGAGGCACCCTCTGTAAGGGAAATGATTCACCTTCAAATTAAAACTTTGAATGATATTGACAGTCTTTCTACTGGATTTTTCTAAATATGTAACCTAAAGGCATGTTACTATCATAATGATTTGCATTAAATCAAAATCTTGTTTAACAGGGATTTTTTTCATTAAAATCATTGTTCTCTGTTGTGCCTTACAAGATTATACTTCAAAGTGAAAACCGGTTCTCAGTATTGTAAGGTTCTGTCTAAACTATTGAAAGACTCAGTAGTTATCAAGTGTTCTGGATTATTGGGCTTTTTTCAGGTTGAAGCTGGGTGTGTTTAGTGTTTGCCTAGGTTTAAACTAGAACACTTGAAGGAATCATGGGGTTGCATGTTGCTCTGCCATAATAGTTGACAAAAATAACAAAAAAGGTTGGTAAGATGTCGATGATAGAAAACACCTGTGTGGGTATACCGTGGGTATGTAGGGCCTTACTTATATGGAAGGATTATAATGTTTGTATTTGAAGTACCTTTTAGGATGTTTGTAATTTTACTGGGGTGCCCACCTGGTGGGGCGCATGCCATAAGCTGGGGTTGGCAGCCCAGGTTTGAATCCATCCCGGGCCTTTTGCTGCTTCTCATCCCCTCTCTCTTCCCTGCCTTTCCTGTCTCTCTTTACTATCACTGTCAAATAAAGTGAAATGTCAAAAAGAATATTTAAAAAAAAAGGGATGTTTGTCATTTTACCAATAAAAGAGAACTTCCCTGCATATCAGTTTTGCTATGTACAGTAGGAGGTGAAAACTTTGAAGCTCAATATTTCAAAAACACTCAGATCTCAAACAAACGTAGAATATCAAGTTCACAGCGTCTTGTTTCCTGCTTTGTGCTTTTTATGAGACTTTTTCTTTCAACTGGGTCAGAAGCAAGTAGACAAATCCAATTTTTCATAATCTTATGTAACCCAGAGCCCTAGGTGGCTGTGCTGTGCATGTGTTAAGCTTGTCAAATACAGATTGATCACAGAGCTTAAACCTTACCCAAAGCTAACACCGATAACCAATAATAAAAGTACTTTTACCTTCATGCTTAGAGTGAACAGTTCATTTAATACAGCCATTTGGGAAAAAAAACTTCTGGTAACAATAAAATCAATGGAAGTTCATAATTCACTGTCTAAGATAGACCATTCAGTCTGTAAAAGTTGTATCATTTTGTCAACAGGGAGTTATCTATTATTCTTTCAAAAGCCCCCAGAATCTCTTGTAGTTTTGAGCTATCTCAAGGTACCTTCTACAACAATAACTGGCGAAGAAAACTCAATTCAATTTTCTGTCAATGTTTTTTATATTGCAGGTCCAAAGAGCATGCGAGTCACAAGTCTCCTAATTTGCCAGGGGCTGTTATGGGTGGGCACTGCCCAAGGCTTAATTATCACTCTTCCAGTTCCCAAACTGGAGGGCATCCCCAAAATAACAGGTATGGATCAGAGGGAGGCAACTGACTGTGATTGAACAGCCTCTTGAGAGGTCAAAAGAAAAGCGAAGAGGTTTTTTTCATGATAGAAAATTACTCTGCACTGCCCATTATTGAGGTCACACTTCACATTTTCCTTGTGGCTGTGGGAATCACTGCAGATATTACCAGGCAGGCACACAAATCATACAGTATATATATTCTTGCAGGGTAATTTAAAAACTGCCTGGCAGCGTTTTGTTAAGTTTTGTTAATTATGTAATAAGTTCCCACTTGCACAAACCTTACATCATGACCATCTTATTCCAAGCTAGTTTACCGAATGCTATGTAAATGCACCACACACAATTGCTACCATTATTACTGCTACAGCAGTGGAATTATAATGAATAAATACAGTTGATCCAGGGTGGGCTCCAAGTCATTTT
Organism: Morone saxatilis; assembly: GCF_004916995.1. Taxonomy (NCBI): domain Eukaryota; kingdom Metazoa; phylum Chordata; class Actinopteri; family Moronidae; genus Morone; species Morone saxatilis. The sequence goes on along the minus strand of NW_023339740.1, from coordinate 23,891,229 downwards.
CAGTTCACACAATTGAAACTGCATAATCATCTCATTTAAGTGGTGGAACTGACAATGACTTGACCTCAGCTCTGTATAGGAGCAGTATTTATTGTCTCTCACGATGACAATTAAATATTGTGTCTACCTGCATCCTACAGGAAAGGGAATGATCTCTCTAAATGCCCATTGTGGGCCTGTGGACTTCCTGGTAGCCACTACCAGCACTCTCTCTCCTGAACTGCTGAAGAGGGATTCTGTCGGGGATGGCCCAGACTCTGCATGTGGAGGCGAGGATCGCAGCGATACCTCCTCTCAGGAATCCCTTCAACAGTCCAGCTCCTACCAGGGAGAGGGGAGAGGCAAAGGACGAGGCGTTCTGCTGCAGTACAAGCTGCGCTCCACATCAGGACTACCTGGACGGCCATTAACGGCGCTGGGCGACGAGGCGTCAGACTCCTCCCTGGAGTCTTTGGAGCACAGCGTGGAAGATGGATCTATCTATGAGCTCAGTGATGACCCAGAAATGTGGGTCCGGGGACGTCCTTGTGAGAGGGATGGGGGGCGCAGGGACAGGGTGATCTCTGCAGCGGTTATCTCTGGAGGCAAGGGCTTCCGTAGACTGAAGGAAGGAGCAGCAGCAGGTACTAGGACAAGTGGGGCGGGTTTAGAGAATATTCTCATGGTTTGGCAGCTCCCACTGACAGTGTGATATGGAAAATATAAGGCAAGGTGATGTGTATTTATAGATGTCTACCCAGCTTAGCCTTGAATCCCATGTTCCAAAAATTCAAAGGATTTGAATATATGATGAGTAGGCGTTGCCACAGTTACAGAGCTTGACATCTTATGATTTAGCCTGTGGAATAAGGAAGCTAAGACATGCTGTTTATTAGAGGTACTGTCATCCCATAGGATGCTTTAAATGTTCAGGATCATCATGCGTCATCATCTCCCCAGCTGTGGCAGATGCCACCACAGATTTCTTTAGTGTGATTGTTTTGATCTGGTTCTTTTTCCTGCCTTAGTGAAGATTGATATGCCTCAATTTAACCTCATCATTGCTGCGTGTGCTCTGCAACATTTATTTTATGCGAGGGACTACTGTGTGAGCACCCATGGACAGCACGCCTTTGAGAGGCAGCCTTTGTTGAATCTGCTATGCTCTGCAGAGTTAGAGATGGACATCTTTTATCTGATCCTGTGGGAAAGATCCCATCTGTTTAGAGCTGAAAGCTGGGGACTTCCACTGCATCACAAAGCACATTAGCATCACTTTATTAGCTTGCCAGCCTTTCTGTTGTCCCATACAATGTGAATGTACGATACCTTCTATTGTGTCTCAAAATTGAATCTGTGCTCTCTTAAAAAAAGAAAGAATTTAATTTTTTCGTGTTTTGTTGCTGCTGTTGCAAAAATGATTTCTGGTTTTGGAACTCTCCTTCCAAGACTTTACCATGCCTTTGTTGAGGAGGGTCATGTTAGTACAGACTAGCTGCAAAATTGATTTGGAAAACAAAAGTTCTGAGAGTTAAATATGTTATTGCTCTACATTACAGAATCTATATTTGCACTGTAGAGATCCTGTTATTATTACAGATTTATTTAAAGAAAAGAAACTTCTTAGTGCCACATTTGAGAGTATTATCTTGCCCAAGCACTGTAAATGCCAGATATCTGTTTCATTATTCACTGTCATCTATCAGCTAGATAAAACAAATGTGCACACAAGGTTGGTAATAAATAACTCACATTAGCTGTAAACCCCAGTTACACATCAAAAGCAAAACTCTTTAAACAAATGATGAAATAAAAGTGCTTCAGCTATCCAAAATGCTATCGGCTATGTATCAACAGAGGGAACCTACCTAACAGAGATCCCAATGAGCATGTTTACATGCACTTTAATTTTTAATAATATACAATATGATTCTGATTAAATATGGTGTTTTACAAGCAATAGCATAAGCTTGTATTACAACAGGAACTGATGTATATTATTTGTGATTTCAGCCAGGACACTAAGTCATGTAAACTTTGTCCCATCAGTTCTTGTTTTCCTTCTGTTTCCATGCCGATATTTGGTAAATATTTGAAGTTTAATGCAAACATTAATATTTTATCAGGATATGAAGATGCACATAAACAACCAGACATCCCTGTCAGGTGGAAACCTCACATATCCATTGTTGGTGGTTATTATGTCTTTAGATCAGCAAAAAAAAAAAAAAAAAACATGGTCTGTCTTTGACCTGATAATAAAACCATTTTAACCATATTGAATGATATATAAAATGAGTTGTCATTAGGCTATGTACAAGCTGTTCTATTTTTTTAAACTTGTAAAATTATGAAATTTTGGTTTTTATTTAACACCATTATGTTGAATTGGAGCTGGTATGAGAAGCAGTCGGTGTTACTGCATGTTTAATATTGTAAAGTTTTTGCTTCATCACTTCTTAATTGGAAATTATTAGAGTTGGCAAGCCTGTAAAACATGGACTATTGGCAGCTATCTCACAGACAAAACCAAGAAGTATACTTAAGAGTGCACATTTTTCACAGTGTGTTGACACAGTCAGTGGAGGCCACGCAAATATCTCTCTATGAGCATAGCTTTGTGGATTTTCAATAAACCGAGCGATGCTAAGGGTTATGGTATATCAGTTTTCTCCACCTCTATTTCTACTTAGCCTTTCAACCACACATTCACATTTTCATGTTATCCCTTCATCACAGATGAAGGATAGAGTTCATGTTCAGTATTTCCTCGACCTCCCATTGAGGTATTTCTCTTTTCTTCTCCCCCTCACCTGAAATTGAAAAGCATTTAAACATCCATCTGTCAGCCAGAATCATTAAAAAAAAGACAATGTAAACTGTCCCTCAGATGCTGTCATCTAAATGTAAATCTCAATGTCACATCAGACATATATACTCTAATTTATGTGAGATTCAATGCGGCTGCAGCCACAATGCCATAATGGTCAGAGGTTGTTCGTTCAACCTTAACCAGAGGATGAGTGTGTATTCCTGCTTGAATAGCGTGAATAACTATACATGATTTCTTTACAAAAGCTGCCATAGAGTTGGCATTGTTGAACTGTTTCAAAAAGCTTATCTGCTAACAACTGAGATTTCATTTCAAAAGTATAGTGAACTTTGATGGTGATGTTAAAAACTCATACATTTCATTTGCTTACACTACATGTGTACAGGTATTATCCATGCACTGAATATTAATAATCTTGAATGAACGTACTGTACTACTAATTCAAATTGTTACTGTACTAACTAAACCTATATTCCCTTTTGTAAAGCGGACTCTGCAACAGTGTTGATGTTTTAGATGAGACTGCATAAGGCACAGTATGCAATTTATTTCCTGTGGTGTTATGATAACAGCTGAGATCTGGGGACATTGTGACATTACTGAAAAGAAGACTGGTGAGATGAGAAAAACAATCACGTGATCATACAGCTTTTGAACAAACCCCTTGCTGTAGTCGTGCACATACAGTTTTCCTGTGCAATGAGGCATTATTACTGACAAAATGGGAGCGTTCACCCTTAATTTTACCACCCACAACTGTTGGCTTGTTTACAACCTGTGTGATCATCTGACTGCTCATATCTTGACCTGTTAGACCATACCTCAGCGATTCATTTTGTGAATACAAAATTACAATAACTGATTGAAATGACGACCAGACCAACAAAAGTAAAGTTAAAAAAGTCATTAACTGTAATTGTCCTTATACATAATGCAATCACAGGCATGTGGAAACAGTAATTTCCCTGTGGTACAATAATGTTAAATGTCTAAACATTGTCTAACAAGCATATGCTGAATTAAAAAACATCTTTAAACATGACTTTGGGTTCAATCTTGATTTTTTTTTGTTTTGTTTTTTACTGATGACTGATTTCGAATTATGATAAAGGCAGCTGATGTTGTCAAAGGTACAGTAGTTGAGGTTTTAGAGATACACTGTGCATCTGCAACATTATTATGCTAATTATGTTACACTTTTGCCACTTCTCTATGACTCAGCAACAGAAAATCCTCTCTTTGATGTATCATTTGGATTATTATGTTCTCAGTTTTTGGTTGTTTGGTCATTCAAATTACAATAAGCTTACCTCTACATCTGCTGGAAGCCAGGGCTTAAAACACAAATCTATTTGTTGAGTAAAACTAAGAATACTACGATGGAGTATTAGGGCCATGATTAAAAAAACAACAGAGATTTAAGTAAGTCATAAAATTACAAGGCTTTAGTATTATTGCGAGAAAAAAGTAATTGTTCAAGAAAAAGGCGCAATTAAATGGGTTGCTTCAAGTGTTAGACTGGGTATGTGTATAGCATTTTCTAACAGTACACACCACTGCAGCCTATAGTTATTTTCTTCTGACCAGTAGCTCTGTGTCACTGTCTGTTCTGGTTCTCCCTCACTTATAGGCACCTTTGCAGCATAATAAGCAACACAAAGGTGTGATTTGGCAAATGTAGGCCTACATCTGGTAACTTCTCCATATCAGCAGCTTCCCTAAACTTTTTCTCATTCAGAGACAGTCACAAACCTGGTGGGACTTATGACATGTGTCTATCTGAATGGGATACTGCCATATCAGTGATAGCAGAGTGCAGAGCAATAATGCAATGCACAGCAGACTAGGACAGGTAGATTCTGGCTGCCTTTCACATCATTTGCATAAAGTTGACTGAGCTTTAATCATTTTCTGATGTCATGACTGAACTCTTGTCTCAGCTCTCTGGAAAAAAAAACAATTCCCTGCTGTACTCCAGCTTCTGCTTCAAAACAGTTATTGACTCATACATTATGGAACCTGTAACTTCAGGTCATCAGTATTACTCATGAATCATCAACTTATTTTTTGTAATATTATTTAATATTATTTTCATGAAACATGACTAATTTTATATTATGACTTTCTCATAATAGATTACAACTTGATTCTCATAATATTACATTTCAAAATGTACATTTTTTGTATTTACTTAGTGGTGTGTAGCAATGCCTGAATTGGACCAAAAAAGGTGACTAACCCTAATTCCTTGGGTATTTTTTATCCTTTTTATCAAGGACATTTTCAGTGCTGTTTTCTTAGCGTAAAGCTACCTATGTGTTTACACAGAGATACAGTTACGCACTTGTTTACAAGTACATCATCAGCGTTGCTTACACAGGGTTTTAGAAATACCAAGGTCCAAAGACTGACCTTGCTTGGGGGTGGTTTGGGGAATCAAATCATCAAAGTAGTTATTTTTAGACAGTTATTTCACAACTTTTATTGTCTCCCCCTTAGAAAAAATACCAGTGACCTCAGTGGTGGGTATAGCCATGCTCAACAGAGGTGGCGGTACTAATAAGAAATAAGGGTACTCGTGGAAAAAAAGATAGAACTGCCAGAACTGAGTACTGGTGAGCAGCGTCCCATTTCAGGCACTGGTATCCTGCAGTGAGATTACAGACTGCAACCATGTTAAACCCCTTGACCCAACCAAGCACAAAGGAGAAACTACAGTATGTTGGATGCAGAATCCTTTTTGAGAGCCAGTGTTTGTTTGTTTGTTCTGGGCTACTGACAGCTTATTCTAAGGTAACAAGAACAATTCTTATTTTCAGGTGATTATACACTAATGAATACATAACTATGAATATTTATGCCAATAGATCTTCCTAAATGTTACACACTGGACCTTTAAAAGACAAGTGGTATCTAGCAGTGTAGTTGCAGATTTACTCCCTCGCTCCTCCCCTTTCAAGTGTGAAGGAGAAACTACAGTGGCCTTGAAACAACAACTGAGACACTGCAGCTCAGAGAAAACCTTCTAGTTAGTTATATTATACAGTGCATGTATAGTGATCCTGTATAATCACCTAAAAATGAATGAATGAATTCAAATGAGCCGTTTTTATCTTTGCACACTGTCGGTTGCCTTCTGTGGAGGCTGCCATGTTGATCCACCATGTTTTTACAACCAAACAGGTATGTTTTGTATAATAATGTTCCCAAAACAGTGCTAGAATGCATACCTATGAATATTATATTTAATTTCTGCCAAATAGATCATCCTAAATGTTACACACTGGACCTTTAAATTAAAAAACAACAACATATATTTAATAAATTGACTAATGTGACAAAAAAGATACATTGATTGATTAACCTGTTTGTTAAGCTAAAAAAGCTATAACAGAATTTGTAATGGAAAAACATTCTTTAAAATGTAATTTGCCATTTTTTGTCTATTAAAGGCGAACTGCAGTTTCTATAAGTGCCATATTTGAGTAAAACTTCTTAGTTAAATGATCACCATTGAGACTTAGTTTTGTCACATCCTTTATGCCTCTTCACCTTCATCCTAGCTTGAGTGCCAGTGGCTTATGTTGTCGCTGGCACACTACACGTTGGGGAGACGAGCAGGATTGTTACGAGCAAGCTTAAACTGCAGGTGAAAACACACTGGGGAACCCCTACCAGAAACCTTGCCCTCCCCTCCCCCCTTACTCTCTCTACTTGTTTTTATGGCTGTCTCTCTCCCTTGCTGTGTTTCTTTATCCTTCTCTCTTTCAACACGTGTCAAAGAAATCCGCACGGAATACAAATCTACTATCCGTCATAGTAGGAAATGAAGCAGTGTGCTGTTTCTTCATGACCAATCATCAGGTCAATGTGTGCTGTTGCCCTTTGACCTAGAAGTTACATTAATAGCCTCCTCTTCCTACCAACTCCACATGGAGCAGTCAGGCCACATAAAGGCCCCCCTTTGGTGCTGACAATGTCAGATAAAGGGGAACAGAGCTGTTGGAGCCGGGCTGTACATCCGCTGAAGTGAGCCTCAGCAGTAGCCAACAGGAAATTATCAGGAAAGGTCAGTGCTACAAGAAACCATAAATGATGGACTAAATGAGAGGAGTCAGATGGAGGTTCAGGTGTGTATAACAACATTTAGATAATTGTAGCACATGACTAATCTGATCACAGCCAGCTGAGGCTTTCAAACATACTCAGCTTGAAGCTGCATATGAAAAAATGTTATATAAATACAAATGAGGAAAGATGTTTTTTTTTATTAAATGTAGTGATGTCTTCTCCAGTCATGCAATGATTCAGTTTGATATGCATAATACAAAAAATGGGTGTCAGAAAAAATGCATTTTCTGCCATTAATATGCCTCCTCATCCTCTGTGGATGTGTATAATCTAGGCTTTGTTTACTTGTACTCTTTTCAGTTTTGCCGCAAGCTCTCATTTACCCAAAGTTTTTGGCTCATGGATGTTATCCTGGGAGCACCGAATACGCACACCAGCATCCAGCAGCACAATAAGGATCACATCACCACAGGAAGCTCCTGAAAGGGTCCATAAAACTCCAGTGAGAATTGAAACTGTAATACTGATCTGATAAAGCAGTGCTGAATTGCGCCTTGTACCTGGGTCAGCAGTAGAACACATCCTTGCCTAGAAGCAAAATGACAAAATAAGAGGCTGAAATGCTTTGCAAGCGTTTCACCGTCAGGACTCAAACAGTATACGGCATAAATATGTGTGCTTTTTCTGGTGGAACTTCGCAAACCTCTTTTTCTAAACCTTTCTATAGATATTTTCTGCCAATTAACCCTGCTTCAGGAGAGATTTGCCTATCTCAAGCCCCAGCTTTGCGCCTGTGCAGCTTGCGGCGTCACTCTCCCTACGTCTCAGGTATAATTTGCATGCCTCGGTCAAGGCTAAACTGAAGCGGACGAAACGTCGCGGTTTGAAGGTCTCCCTGCTTTATCTGCCGACTCCTAAAAGCCAGACATATTTGCATTGCTTTTCATTTCCGCAGGCTTGGCACTACGAATGATAAAGGAAGAGGAGCACACTGTACAAACCTTGCTTAACAAAGGAGGCAGTAGCTAATGATTTGCATACGGAGAATGCAAGGATAAGGCCCGCACAGGGCTGCCTCGGCTGTTATTATCGCCCTCCCATCAATGCTTGGAGCTGATGCCTGTCAACATCTAGTGCACGGCCCCAGCGAGAGGGGCTGGGTTACACCTTGGTGTCAGATGTGGCTGTCTCCTCTGGCAAAGTCAATCTCACATGAACCAAAAAAAATCTATATTTTAATAGGATATTGTTTTCCAGTACACCAAACTTCTAGATCTGAGGACTAAATTCCCCCAATGCCTGTTCAGTGCTCCGGCCCATCAATCTCACATTGCTTTATGTAGACCTGTCTTTTCCAGTGCTCTCAGTGCTGCTCCCAGATATGTTTTATTTACCACCTTTTAATCATGCAAAAGATTAATGAAAATTTGATCACTGTACATTATTCACCTTGTCCCCTAGGAGAAGGGTCTGCTTAATGGCATGACACCATGCCTGTATTGAATAGTTATCATCTCCAACAATATTTATCTCTTGTCCATCTATTTGTATAGAGGTTCTGAAAAATAAATGTAGTGCTCCCTAACAGTGGCATCTCTGTAATGCTTTCTTATTCTGTGCTTTCCTGTGGTTGTGACATTATCATTTATTCTGTTTGCAGTCTGTAAAATCATAATAGGTGAAGTGCAGCTGAGGAGTTTTATAGGCAATTTTCTCAAAACACATTTATATAATGTCTCAGAGTTTATACTCCTATCCCCACTTCTTATTTACTGTTATATGTATAAACATGCCAGTTTTACATGCTGTGCACTTCCCTCTGTCCTGCAATGTTTTATTTTCTAAGACTGTTTGGGCCTTTGAAGGGTGACCTTCAATTCATATATCTATTGCTATAACTCTCTGCTACTATCTCAGTGGGACCTCTGTGGAGAAGATAAAATTTCTTTTTATGTCTCACAGTGAATCAAGTCACTTTATGCCAACATTTCTTTGACTATTCAAACAAAATGAGAATATTAGCATTCAAGTCCTGTCCTTCTCCTTTTCGCATCGCTGTTGAATTTGGATGCCGGCCAGAGAACATTTCAGAGGTAAATAACGTGTTGAATGTAGCTCTAACCTGGCTGCATTTCACCAGAGGAGGAAAATATGTCTTGAATCATTTTCGGCATCAAAAACAACAACATCTCATCTCTGCTTTCTCTCTAAGCTGTCTGTTTGACACGCTTATACAATGCTTGCATCACCTGAGTCCAAGGATTCACATGAATGTTTAAGAATATTCATTTTGGGCCTGTTGTTTTTAATGATGGACATGTCTCTGACCAAGTTTCTGGTGTTTTCACTCACAGCAGTTTGGTCCAGTTTAGACTTTTCCTTGCTCTCACTCTCCCCACTTTCCTCCCCATCGCTCTTTCCTCACTCCAGCCTCTCTTCCCTCCTGGGGGATGTGCAGTACCTTTTAGTGCTGTTGTTCTCAGCGTGACAGATGGAGGCTATTAAAACACATTTTCATTGTATTATGGTAAATAACACAGCCATGTTTTGTATAATATTAATGTTCCCTAGACAGTGCTAGAATGCAAGAGGAACTCATATAACCATCTTGTCAAGGATCTACTATGCATGTACCGTATACTATAACTATAATTTAGTTATAGAGGGTTTTCTCTGAGCTGCAGTGTCTCAGTTGTTGTTAGATTACACTAGTCAGTCCTGAGTGAAGTATAAAAAAAGCTCTGACACCAGCTCATCAGAGCCTAATTTCCAATCTCAGAAAAAGGGAGGGTGACTGAGTAATGGACTTTTTCCACAAGGCATCAGCGCTGACAACCACATAGACAGAGCAGTTAAGATTCTTAGTTTTTTTTAAAGGTATAGAAAATCAATATCGGCTGTGGCAGGTATGATATTTATTCAAAATGCACTCCCTCTCTTGATAAAAAAGAGGTGGTATGGCTTTGCAGGAAGCTTGGCAGCTTAGAAGCTGTCTGTTTTATAGGGTGGACATTCACAGTAACCAACGATGACAGTTTCTATTTTTATACCTCTCACTCCTCTGAGAGAGATCCTGAAATCCAACGCTGTCACAGCAGTTGGCTGGCACACAGATCATTTTTGTTCAAAATTTCCAGATAGGAAAAATATTTGACTTGGAAATTAATATAAACTAATTATCTTCAACCAGCCAAATATTATGAGGGGTTGTTTACATTGTAGTGCCCAAAAGTGTAAAAACGTTGAATTATCAGCTGCAGTAAAGTGAAGGTTTATTTAGTGTGTTTTCTGGGACATACATGCTTGGGACACCAAGGCTTAGGGTTAGGGTTAATGGTAGGATACGAGGTGAGGTTATGATTTCGTTGTGTCATTGCAACCACATTATTAGTATTGCAGATCTAATAATTTTGTTGTGTCATTGCAACCACATTATTAGTATTGCAGATCCCACTGAGTTTGTACTCTGCAGCACTACATGGCAAAAATAAAATGATGTAGGCAACAATATGCACAGTGTGCTCTTCATATACACCTGACACCGACAAGGCATATTTTGGACTCAAGGAGCTGTATGTAAGAATTTTAGTAAAATATTTAAAAATGAACTAGAATGATCAGCAGAATGTGAAGAAATAACAGGTTTACACACTAGCCCCAGCTTAAAGTTTGATGCTGAATGTTTGTTCTAGACTGGTAAACAGCTTTGCTAACCGTGGCTATTTATTGAGTAATGTTACAGTGTAAATATGTTTGCTAAGTTAGCTGTTTGTTGAAAGAAAGGAAGACCTATGTGAGGGACTGTGCATTTCCCTGTTTTTTATGACAGAGTTGGACACCATATATACATGAGTATATTTTCTAATTGTTATATTTTTATTTATTGCATTCAAATAGTTCTTCCTCTGTTTTCTCACCTCTTAGTTATCTCTTTGCTACTGTAACATGTGAGTTTCCCTCCAGGATCAATCTTATCTTAATTTGTAATTTGTAAAAATCATTGGAGGAGTGACAGGAGTGTGTGATACAGCGTCACTCCCACTCTGCTTCACCTCTGAAGGATACTCCTCAGCCACTGTGCTCTGTGAACACTTGGAGGAGAAGGTCACGTTCTGAATAAACAAACAGGGATTCAGCCAGTGCTCTGAATTCCTGAACAGTCAACTATGCTGTAGTTTTTTTTTGCCAAAGTACAAACTGATGCTCATAGTGCCCTTCATTTGCACACTTTGCATAATGGGATAGGTATGAAAACAGTATTAATGTCGAACCAGCTGCCAGCTAAATACATATAGCCCATTGGTTTAATTTTTGCTTTGGAGACATTAACACAATAAATGCGAAGAGCGAGCATATCCTAGAAACATTCTTTGATACCCTTGTTTTGAAACAGATGGGGCTGACTGCTTCTTTCTCGTCGCTTGAGGTAGTTGTCATAGTCTACATCAAAATGGGCCATGCAGACAAATAAACCAGTGGTTATTTAAGCGATACGTTGCTGTCACAGACAGAAGTTTTTCTGTGTTTGCCAGTCTCTGTGTGAATTTTCTTTGTCTCATCACTAATACAGGATTACCCCGTTGGCATATGTAGCAAGTTTAACTAAACAGTTTACTGTGCTGGTGGCTCAGAATTACTATCCAGCCACGGGGATCCCAGCACACATTGAAGAAATTAGGTGGCAAAATAGAATAAACTCTATACCCCGAGGGGCTTTTATTGTGATATCAACAAACCAGGTGGCAGAAGGTAGAACGTAATCTTACACAGTGTAAATACCAGAGACAGAATGTGTGAACACTTCAAATTGGTTAGTGTGTCTAAGGTTGAATGCTCATACAAGATGAAAAGCTCAGTGAGAGGGTGTCAGGGACAGTTAAAGCATTTCAGAAACATTATTTAAGGCTCTTCATGGACAGGAAGCCAATGCTGGGAATTTCACATGCTGAACAGACTGAAGGGAGAACAGTATCTATATCTTCCATCAGTCATTATTAGAGTTAAAACTTTACTTGAAAAATAATAACATTAAAGGTTTGCAAGGACAGTCCGGAGAAGTCTGCACCCCAAACGGACTCCCTGGAAGGTTGCAGAAAGTCTACTCTCACCTAGTTTTTGCACCTTTTTCATGGTGTATTAGTATAGATATTGGGATTTGTAGTTAAGCCTGTCAACTCCTCCAGAGGGTACACTTCGTAAAGCCTGGATGGCTCAGTTGGTAGAGCATCAGACTCAGTCTGGAATAGTCTTCGCCCCAAACCGGCCTTCTGGACGTTTGCTCATTGTCTGCTTAAGGACCCCTGAACCCTAGTTCGTGGTGGATTAGTATAGATATTGGATTTGTAGTTAAGCCTGTCAATTAGAGCATCAGACTCGAGTGGTTTGTTGTGTAATGTAGTTGTGAACTGTCTGTAGAACTCACTATCGTCATCTTTCAAAGACGTCTACCAGAAGGGTTGGGGACATGAGCAAGATGGTTGAGTTGGACAGGCCTCAGCACTTGCACACTTCCCAGGAACATGTTTCAAGTCCCTGTTCAGGCGAGTAGTTTGTTGCATAATATGGTTGTGAAGTGTCTCGTGGCACTTGCAGTCATCGCCATGGTGAGCTGACTGGCCAGATTATGTATGTTACCCTCAGAAGTCTGCGAGGCTACATTTCCACGTAGACACATATTTGCGTCGTTGATGACCAGATCGCAGACCACAAATATGATTGTGATTTGTCTTTATCTTTCCCCATATTGTGCATTGGATTTGAAATTAAAAGATTGCGAGCAGTCTGGAATAGTCTTCGCCCCAAACCGGCCTTCTGGACGTTTGCTCATTGTCTGCTTAAGGACCCCTGAACCTAGTTCGTGGTGGATTAGTATAGATATTGGGATTTGTAGTTAAGCCTGTCAATTAGAGCATCAGACTCGAGC
>NW_023339740.1:23840077-23878398 GCF_004916995.1 Morone saxatilis | reverse complement strand
TGGTTTGTTGTGTAATGTATTTGTGAAGAACTGTCTGTAGAACTCACTATCGTCATCTTTCAAGGACGTCTACCAGAAGTGGGCTTGGGGACATGAACCCTGTTTCCTGTGAGGGTGAGATTAGCGTTAAGATGGATAGCTTAATTATCAGCATTTTTGTTAAAAGTTAGGACAGTGCATGCTCTTGTTTATAAAGTAACTGCAACATGCACATTTAGCAGAGCAGTAAATTGCCTCTTCAGTTTCCCACTACAAATCAATCAACTTTCAGCCATGCTAGCAGCATAGCTGGGGATGGCAATGTCGGTCGGCCCACCACTTTTGTCCAGACCTAAATTTCTCAACACTATTGGATCCATTGGTAATCATGGTTTCCAGATCATTAATCCTTATGACTTTGAAGATCCCCTGACTTCTCCCTTAGTGCCACCATGAGGCTGACATCTGTGGTTCAAAGTGAAATGTCATGACAACTGATGAATGGATGATGGAATTTGGTAATGTCCCTTCAGAATGATTTATAATTACTTTGGTGACCGCCTGGCTTTTCCTGTAGCAAAGGTTGCAATTTTTTTCAGCTTGAAATATAGTTGTATTTGAATTAATTCCCATATATTAGCACTGTTATGCATTTTACTGGATCGTCCAAAATTTGGTTTATGAATAAAACAAATGTTAACATGGTGATATGCTAAACTAAGATTGCTAAACTCAACAATATACTTGCTAAACATCTACATTGTCATCAGGGGATTTTTTTAAACATTCATATTTAATTAGCTTTAACTGCCTCTAAATAAGTCATTTAATAATATCTACCATTTAACCCAACTGTTACCACCAATTGCAATTCAGCTCTGCATCCTCGCAGTGGGACCCACAAATTATTAACTTGTGGATAAGGTTACCTCGTTCCCAAGAAAAAGGAAATAGGCTATTACCCAGCTGGCGGTTCTGGCTTGAAGACCTCTGATTTACTAGAAGCAATATTTTATGTTAGATATCTTATCATATACTCATTGTGCAACTGCAGGCTGTAGACCTTTAACATTAATAGCCCCTGAAGTGTGAATTCACTATGAAAGAAAGCATTTTCCTTTTGTGCTTTCATTCTGTATTTGAACTGAAGAAAACCTGGGAACGTCATTGAACTCTCTGTTGTAAATAGAAATTTTAGAAACGCTTGATCATAGTTGACAATAGGGAATGTGTCTGAGCACATACTGTATACTGTGTGTACTGTGAATATGACACATCACTTAAATGGCAATTCTTACAACAATATGCTTGACCTTTAATTATTCAATGCAGAAGAGTGTCAGACAGTTTATCTGTTATCAGTCACAGTGGAAGGAAAGTGAAGGTGGCTGATTGATGGCTGTAGAGGGTGAACACTGGTATTGAAAAAAACATACAATATGTAATTTTCTGCCGCTAAGGGATCTCTCACATTTGAACAATAACAAAAGACGTATTTTGATGACATTATGAAGTAACGTGGGATCATGGGAGTTCTCTTCATTGTTAAACAACCATCATTGCTGATGAAATCTATCTGACGTGACTCAGGCACAAATTGTTTCACGGATGAGGTAAGGACTACGGAACCGGTAGGGCCAGAGTCTTACTTACTTTTGAACATTCAACATGCATCGTACTCTCATTCTGCTATATAAATGTTTATTGACTAATTGCGATGTAAATCAAACTTTTTCCATTTTAAATTTGTGGCCTGGGGCTGCCCTTCCCTGTGATATTGCAGTGATGATGGGCCTTACCAATTTGAAATGCGTCCCGTGGTCCATGGGATGAGGTAATAAGTTCCAACTCCCTTCATCACTCTCTGACGTATCCAATGTATCCCTTGTTTACCCAGAAATTAGAAACTAGAATAAAATGATGGCGTTTTCTGGGTTTGAACATTGTTGAAAACATTGTTTAATTTAATAATTAACATTAAACATTATAGCTTTAATGGTAAAAAAAAGCTTAATGATCAAGACTGTGCTGTATACATATTTAACTGTTCTATGATTTAAACCTTTGTAGTCTTTTTGTGATTATAGAGCTGGATCTTTTTATATCTTTTCAGCTCAGCTATGTTAAGGCAAAAACATTGTTGCTGTAGCCTATCTAGCTAGCTATAATCCAAATATGCAGTGCCGTCATTTTCTACAAAAATATAAAACAGTTTAAAAGGCTCTACTTGTCCAATAGGACCACCTCATTCTCTCAGTAATTTATTCCCAATAGTCCTACAGTATAATATACCCACACAAACTGTAGAGTCCTCCTCTCCATCTATACAGAGCTGTCTGTGGACCTGTATTCCTGCACAGCCCTGTGTAACCATGATATGCAATATTGCCGACACATTGCACTTATTTTACACTGTCTGTCAGCATAGGTTTTTGCACACTATCACACTTTCCAGCCACAGGAATAATGTTCATGTTCTACAATCTTCCTAATCTGTTCCTCATTTTGCTCAATGTAACCCCATCATGGTAAACTGTCTGGTTGACTACACACTAACCATACCTTGTTCTACAACTGTGATCACTCTTTATTCAAAGCTATCTCAGTATGAACAGTAAAGGGACTGAATGTTCAGGATGATGTTATATATAGTTCTGACAACCCTGTGTACCTTGCATTCTTCCTGTCACTGTATAAGAAGATGTGTTGTCCATGTAATGTGTCAGCGGCTTATTTACAGTACATTTCCTTACAACTGTGATACCAAGTACCACATCTAAACAGGTCCTACAGTGAAACAGGTGCCCTTCAATGACTTACAGTATCCTTAAAGGAAAAAAAAAATAATAATATATATACTGCAATCTTCACAGTAGTTGTTGTAACATTGTTTTAAGCATCAAAGTGCTAGATGATACAAAACTTCTCTTCGCATTTTCTGAGTCTTCTAAGGTGAAATCGGTGGCAAGATTTATCTGTTATCTTAATTTCCCTTCATCTCAAGGTTCAGGCTTAGTACATGCTAATAATTCTTCTCTGACCTTGCCTTGCACCATGTTTGTTGATATTATAATTTTGAGTGATTGTTAGCCAGCTCAACACGTACAGTATTTCTGCCTGTTTGATGTTGATGATACCATGGAAGATATCTGCATACACAGAGAATTGATTTCCATTTATCTTCACATGAACACATTAAATGAACAATTCATGTTCTTGTGCTCGCATCCTTGATGTCATTCTATCATTTACAAGACTATGTGGAATTAAAAACACTGTAGGCCAATATATTTTACATGGAAAATGAGGGTCCCATCTGTGGTGCCTAAATGATATATATACCTGGGATTAATATGAAGTATAACATATGCATAGTAAGTATGTAGGTGGTAAATATGCCTAGTAAGTTCATGTTTTACAAGAATGCATAAGTATAGGAAAATTATATCTCTAGCTCCATTCTAATTAAATAAAGTTAAGCCATTTATAAGTACCATTTTATATTTACCAAAAAATGAGAGACAGTGTTGTGGGGTTTGAAGAATATAAATAGAGGACAGAGGAGATACTAGGATAAGAGTTCATGACAAACAGTCCCAGTTCAGAAACGGGAGGAGGAACAAGACTGGGAACAGGAGACAGATGTTGGTTTTGGCAGTTCTGGGGGAATTTGGATGGAGACCTGTATTTAGACCAGATTCTTTATTTGGATTCAGCAGGTGCCCCTCTTAGGCACTCAGGCTCGCATTCCTCCTCATCACTGGTCCCCAAAAGTGAAAATTGCCTTGGCTGTGTATCAGTCAAAAAAGTAGTCCCTTTCATAATCAACCACTGCAAAAAGTAGTAGTAGTAGGGCTTTAGGTTATGATAAGATTCACCCCAACATTCGACCCGTACCAGTTTGCTTATCGTCCCCACAGCTCCACAGAGGACGCTGTCTCCTCTACACTCCAGAACATCTGGAAGGGAAAAACACACGTGCGGATGCTGTTCCTGGACTTCAGCTCCGCATTCAATACCATCACACCACAACATCTGATAAGCAAACTGGCCCCCCTTGGATTCAACACAACCTGGCCCCCCAGGCTGCGCCCTGAGTCCGCCTGCTGCACGTGATGAACCCGACGACTGTTCGCCATCCACTACTAATCACATCGTGAAGTCACGACGCACACGACAGTAGTGGCTCTCCCACCCACACACCTACTCAGGACTTTAGCCATTTATAATAGTCTTGTTTAAAATCCTTTATATTGCATTATTTTTATCTGTTTTGTATACAAAAGATATATTTATCACATTTCTTATTTATATATACAAAGTTCTTTTCCATACGGAAAAATTTGAAATATCATATTATCTTACGGTTTTTATATATAAAACTTTATATTACATATCATTTTCCTCGACTGTACATACTCCTCCTCTATTCCTGTTGTGCTATGTGTCATTGTAAAGTAATTTCATTTTGATGCAAATCCAAATGACAAATAAAGTCTGTCTAAGTCTCTAAGTCTAAGTCTAAGTCTAAAATAGCTATAATTGATGGGTGTGAATATTCAGGGCTGTAGTTGTATATTGGTACACTGGTGTTAACATATTATTGTGATTTGGGGAATTAAATATAATAATCCACTTTAAGATCACTGTACCTATCAGTTCTGAGTCGCTAGAAAAATATTATAGGAATGAACTTTCTTGTATGTTTCAGTACTTGTTGATCCTGCTTTTGTTCTTCTATGCAGCCCCACTGAATTATATATAACATCTCCTGGTGACTTATTGAATTATATTAGGCATTGCCAATAACAAATTCCCCATTTAGGATTATATTTTTTCACGTAGAACTGGAATTGGGTAAGTAAGCCACTAATGAAATAAGATAGCAGGACATTTTCTTATCTTAAGATGACGGAGTGAGTGTTTCTCCCTGGAGCTTAAGGTAGATGTTTGTCTAAAAGATCTTGGTGGTTAAGTGAAATTTTACAGATAAAGTTTTCTTAAAAAATTATATTATGATCCATGATATCAGTAATCTAGGTAGTTGGTGCAGGGCTTATTTTAAAGTAGCCCCACATTTCAGTCCTTCTACTGCTGGCTTTGCAGACACCACTGCTCGTCTTGGCACCAGCACATACCACCAGTCCAAACCATTGTGAGATAATATGTACATTTGTATCCTCATAAATTACCAATATTAACACAGAAATAAAAAAGCTGCAAATTGTTCCTGAACAGATTAACCACTTACTGTGTCTGACAAATGTGTTACAAGCATTCAGTGGATACTTTTGTAACAACATATATGTTATTGTGCATGTATTCATTTTCACTGGAGGTGTCAGACTTTTTAAAAATAGTTTCAACTTAAACTTTATCTATGAGAGGTAAGCAGCTGACACTCAATATCCTAATGACACATTAGACAGCAAGCAGATTTTGAATTTCATGGCAGAACGTAGCTTTTTTGTCTGCACCTGTTCTGAAACTGTGTGAGCAATCAAAGCTCATTCAAACATCTTTTTGATATATGAGTTGGCTCAGAGGACTTGGGAGTTAGTTTCCACAGGCAGAGTGAAGCACCTTTGAGCCCTAATGATGTAAACTGGTAGAAAAGAGTACAGTCTGCAGTGGCGTCAAGATTTAATTGCTCTTTCAATGAGACTGCATGTAAATCCCTTCTTCTGCTCCAGGACTTAATGAGAGAGCTACCAACAAGCTGCAGTCAACTCAGCTCTTCATGTGTTATGGTGATGATAATTAGAAATCACTTGGGTGTGTACTGGTTTGGAGTAGTCCCAAATCAAACCAACAGATCAACATCTGTGCCGGCGATGTTTGTGGTTATACTGGTTGCAGCACTGAAGCATTAGGAGAGGAGAGCCCGTGGTGAAGTAGGCAAAACATCAATTGCACTCACTTCCGCAACATATATATATATGTATGCTCGCATACAGCTGTGCACCACTGACATTTTCTCTGGTTTTCTCTGAATTGCCCTCCCTCTCTCTTTCATATACACACAAAGACACATATACACATAAGCTGGCAGCCACACTTTAGTTCACACTGAGCGCACACCTTAATACAAGTTCTAATGGTTATTTATTTACAAATTCTGGCCTTAAATTCTGGCCACAAAACACTTCATATTGTGTCAGGAAGTTATCTTTCATAAAAACAAGATATGTACTAATTGCCTCTAAAATACTTTTAAGCAATTATCTGTTATTTGCACCATTTGATTCACTTTCATATTTGAATATGTAAACTCGAATCAAGTTGCACTTAAGAGTGCAGGATTTTTATTCGAGGTACTAAAATGGACATAATAATTTGAGGGCCAAATAATTTTTTGATTTAAGTTATCAAATATGAAGGAGGACGACCTAGAAAAAGGATTTCGGATGATCTCTTGTCCAGGTAGTTATAGTCAGTTTAAATGTAATACTAAAAATGGCAAATTGTATTGAAATATAATTTTAAAAAATGGAACATTGCAGTAATCTGTTCTGTAATGAACAGTAAAAGGATAGAATGTATATAGTATGAGGTTAGAATCTTTTTTAGCAAACAAAAACTGGATCCCGCATGTATGCATCAACATGCCACAAATCTTTACCTACACACCTACACAATACAGCTGTCTCTGGCAGGAGTTTTTCCTTATCTGAACTGAGGGTCTAAGGATAGAGAGTGTCTGTCGTATGTTGTTCAGTCTTCAGTTCAGAAATCCCTCTGAGACAAATAAGTGATTTGTGCTGAATAAATGAAATGTACTTTCCTTGTTAAAAATGTTCTCTTCCCCTCTTTCTTGGGATATTGTTATTTTAGTTATTCCACTTCTTTATACTCCATTTTTCTATCATTTACATACATGTCATACATAGCTTAATGTTAATGTACAATTCTCATTTATTTTATTTTAATTCAGGTCATGCATATACTGCATGCATATACTGCATGTTTTTTTTTTAAAGGAAAACTATTCAACTTTTTTTATACACTGTAAACCACAGTGATGACACTGTATTAATAGGAATAAGAGGCTCTACACTGCTACAAGAAGCAGTACAGTTTCATGTATAGTTTAAAAAATATATATAAAGTTTAATTGGGGTTTAATGGGGAATGACTTTGAACAGCTTTTTTAAATCAAATTGATTGACAGGACACTCTGTGCACCGTTATTGTTTTATGTCGTGTACCTTTATCTTGCACCCATCATCACCTGAGTGACTGCCGGTGGCTTATGTTTGAAGCCAGCAGCTAACATAATTGAGCGTCGCTGTAACTGGTGGTTGGTAGCCCATGATCCAAAGCCACCAAAGCAATTTTCTTGTCTCCTTGTGATCACATCAGTGAATGAAATTTCATTATGTTTTGATCTGATCACTCGGAGAAGGACCAAATTAGAAACAAAGCATCCCCGATCATTTATCCCTCAGAACGTCAAGCCTTTTCAGCAGAGCTGTTAACACTGAAGTGTTTTCCTGTCTCAGCTCTCTGCAGATTGGTATGAACCCTCTCCATCTGACGATGTACTGTCAAAATACAGTCACTTTACTGATGTGCTTTGTGGATTTACACTCGAGAATTTATCACCTGACTAGCTAGCTTTGCATTATTCATGGAGCAGGGAGAGAGAGACTGCAATCTGAATGCAGACAACGTTGTATTCACACTCAGAGCCATATGACAGCGCTGTCTTCACAATGCCCTTGTTAAAACTCCGCTTTGGGTAACAGGAGGCAAAGACAACCCGTAGCCTCATTACAGTCCTTGCTGCATTTGTTGAACACTAACAGTGGAGAAAACTCTGAACTGTCATTTTAATGCCCTTTGCAAGAGTTTCTCATTCATTTACAACAAGTAAAGTCAGCAACATGAAACTTCAGCTGAATACCCTTTGGGTCAGTGAAAACATGTTCCATTGCAATAAATAATAGTAATATTTGCACACTGACTCCAAAATGGATTTTTGTTGAGTCAAAATATTTTCACTTTGTACATTATGTATCCTGTGTACTGTATTTAGTAAGTTAGAGCTCAAAAAGTGGGTTAAATGTTGATAAAAATGCTCAGGACAGCTTTTATGTCAAAAAGTGCATAAAGAGTGCACATTATCAGTATTTACAAACACCTACAAATAGCTATCCTCAAAATGAAAAAGATCAAAACTTACATCAAGTAAGGGACGTGAGGATAGACACACATCAATAAGCAATACAGCAAACACAGCAGGCCACAGGAAATGTTATTTTGTTTTCATAGAAATATTTGTAACCTGAGCAGAGGTCTAATCAACAAGAATAACTGAAAACACCTGTGTGCTGTATGTGTGCAGGGCATTCAAACAAAACAAATCCTCTCCACAGGTGTGGTAACTTACTGCAGTGAATGCTCCTTTTCCTCTTTGGAAGTTAAGTGTTGCTCAGGTGTATGTAGTGGTTTGTTCTATAATATAAAAGCTGCCTCCTCATTCCTATTTGACTCTTCATGTGTTGTGTTTGGGTTCTTTATTTGTTTTTTATACTTCCCCCCCATCAACACATTTCTCACACAACTTAACTAGATTACTGATATCACTGATTTCCACTTCTTACATCTTTTATTTATGTTTTTAGGTCCAGTGTATTTTTGTGTCTCTCACTTTATTTGTCATGGCCGATAAGCAGGTGTTTGCCTTCATGTGGAGTCATAATATGACTAAAATGCAATCATCAAATAAAATCAAAAGCATGTTTTGTCTTAAGATATGACATCTGCAGTGGTGATATTCTGAGCTAATTAATCTTTTCAGTGTTTTCAGAAACACATTATCTTGTCACATACCTTATACATTTTATAATTCACACATAATATTATTTGGTAATCTGTAGTCTCTCTGATTTTATAACCGATTATCACATTTGTTTTACCTGGATTTGAATTCCCCCACTTAATGCCCCTACGTATAGAATATTTATGAGACAAGCTTCTTTCAGAATATTCTACCGGCATAAATTTGAATTTGTAGAAACATTAGATGTGTAATTCCATCCACACTTCTGTAAGCTGTGTTGTAAAGTGGGTGAATTTGTTTATTCATTTGCTTGTTTTATTTCTATACTGCAATTCTGTCAGCCAGTGTATATTTAAAGGTCCAGTGTATAACATTTAGGGTGATCTATTGGCAGAAATTGAGTATAATATCCATAACTATGTTTTCATTAGTGTATTATCACCTGGAAATAATAATTGTTATATTTTTGTTACCTTAGAATGAGCTTTTTATATCTACAGATATGGAGTCTGACGTTTTCTTGTGCATTCCATGGCCACCATAGTTTTTCCTTATAGTTTGGAATGAAAGGATGAAGTGAGGGAGTTGCAATGTGCAACTACACCACTAGATTTCACTAAATCTTACACATACATAGTTGGTATTACCTATGTGGTGCAAAGAGGTTAAAAAAGTTATTCTAATTGCATCATTCAGAATTATTATCTACAATGATTATAATTTTTAGAGTACAATATAATTTGTAATGCTAATTCTTCCTGTGTACAATATACATGGTGTCATGCTCTGATCTTCATCAACAGCGCACTGAGAAACAGATTATAATCACATCATGTATAAATTAAAGCTAACAGACGACAAGTCATCAAGTTTTATCAGCAGTGACAGTCTGTGTAACGAGTGGATGCAGAACTTATCTTGTCTGAATAACGAACTTGTTATACCTTTCCAATCTTCCCAGGAGATTCAAGGCTTTAGACCTGTATACATCAATGAAGTATCAGCAGTCTAGAGCAGTCTTGTTAAAATATAATTGGCTATTCTTGTAAGCTCTATTCATACACTGGCTCTTACTGTACCACCACAGTATAACTGCCCTCCCAGAGCGCCTGACATACTAACCTTTTCATAGTTGTCTCTAAATGGCAAAGGATCAAAAATAGAAGAAGTCACTGACAAATCTACCCCTGGGTCTGATTTATATATTCTTGTACCAAATAGGTGCCTGTAATCAATAATCTTAGACCATGATACAGTATATCCAGAACAGTCAAGACTTGGGATGTAAAATGTCTCTTTACAATATAACCAATTGACTAAGTGTTTAATTGCAAGGAAACTACTACAAACCCATTTAACTGTAACTGAAAATAAAAGTGATAGACCCAGTGGACCAGTATTGTTTGTAATGAATAACTGTCAAGGACCCACCTTAGGGAAATATGGACGTTAATGGTTTTATCAATACCCAATTTATTATAGCAAACAGTTTTTGATGCTTTGCTTCTTTTTCTGACAGCACTTTGTAAATGTTGTGACATGTTCTATTGCATGACTGTCAGAATTATATTGGTGTCCAAGTCATTTCCAAACCAAGACGGAAAGTGGGTCTAGGATGACTTGAGTCCTGGACCAGACCATGTGGACAGCCCACAAAGAATGGCTTAAGAATTGGTGAAAACGTATTTTGTATATGTATGCAAGTGCTGTATTAGCATACATTCTAATTCCTACTCTTGAGAAGCCAACTAATCAATGCTTGGGAGTAAACTTAACACAGAGGCACCGTCAGGGTTGTGCAGATGCAATCCCATAAATTGTTTGTTGTCTAATACTAATCATCAACACCATTATCATAATAAATAGAAGTAATGGAGGATACATTTGAATAACAGTAAAGACAGAGAGTTCTGTGTCTGGTCTATATCATTTGAAAAAGACAAGCTGACTACTGTTTCAAGAACACCCATAGTTACTGTTTCAAGAACACCCATAGTTCCAGTCAGGCTAAGAGAAGATCAGCAGATTGTTCTTTTCTATTGTTGGATCATTATGACAGCTGTGGTCCCAGGCTGTTCGTGGCAAGGCTGACTGACAGGCTGAGCGCCGTGGAGCTGACAGGCTTAGCACGTCCATTGGCAGATACAGATGTCACATGCACCACAGGTCCATCTTGCAGCACGGAATGGAGAACAGGACGGTCATCACCAGAGGGCCGAGGGAGACACAGGGCAGCCTCACAAAAAAAGATACAGACCTCTCAGTGACTTGAAAGGCAGAACACTTCCCTTTTCTGAATCACCAAATGTGTCATAATTCAACCAAAACACACATCGTTTTAACTCCTCTTTTGGCATGATGCTGAAAAGCTTTTTTCATATGTTGCATGCAAAACAAGCCCACACCTGTTTGTTTTTATGTACATGCTGTAACAGTCTGTCATGCCAAACACGTCTCACTGCTAGAAATGTGTAGAGATGTCGATTAAATCCAAGAATGGGCCACCAATTATCAGGCATGTAATGGAGAAGTTGTAAAAGCTGTTTCAGTTTAGCTGACTCGTGCGACCTAATTAGATGTGACAAAGTTCAGCATCTCTTGGGGGTAGGATTAAGAACACATTGTGGAATGCGGACCATTTGGACAAAATCGATTATGACACTAATCCTTGATGAATAATGAATATAGTCATTTACCAAGAACGCTGCGGGGGGAAGTCCATTGTGTGATGATAAAACGATGCTTGGAGGTAAGCTGGAATGAACCATTTACTAATACATGGTGGTAATGATAGAGACCTTCTCTATGATGATAATGTGCAGTGCCCTGAGGCAGCTGCTTAAGACCTTTTCAACCCACGGGTGAAAAGGCCAATCCAGAAAACCCATTTAACTAATACAGTTGAATCTGTGAAATACTCAGTGACACAGGTATGTTACCCGTTCCTCTGGGAGGATATAAACTCACTTCCCTCAAGCTGTGGCGCTTAAATAATTTAACACATAAAAGACTACGTGAGGGATGTGTTGACTGAAAATCAATTGGATGTCCACAGCCTCATATGTCTCTTTCGCAGCGTTGGCACCAGCACTTCTTTAAAAGGTGCAATAAGTTTTCCCTGCAGGGGCTCTACTCAGAAAGTACTTCAGGAATCCAGTGCATAACAACGGCATACTTCCCACAAAATTTTAGAACATTTCAGAGACACCATGGCATCACTGAAGCTAGATATGCCAATCATTAAAATTTGATCCTTGAGTGTGAAAAATAGAGGTAACAAAGCCACTACTGTGTGCCTAACCATGATCCAACGGTGAATGTTTCAAGAATTTATATTTCACAAAGTGAGCCCTAAACTTTTGTTTCGTACAATGTTGGGTAATCCTGTAGGATTGTAATTATGGAATAGAAATTCATTTGAGAACAATGCTATTTTGGAACTTTACAATCCCTTTAGACACTACAACAGGCTCATTATAATCCTAAAAGTCATAGAGGCTTTGCAGTTGGGACACAAAACTCCAAGCAAAACAAAAAGAAGTAGCCACACATGACTCTGACAGTGATGAGGCACAGTCATTCTGATGAAGATGAGTTGTGTGTCCTAGCAAATAGATAAAAATATTCTCTGAATTACACATGAATATTTCTGTCTGTCTAAATTTCAAGCCTATGTACCTATCAATAATACTTGTTACTAGATTACTTTGATTAGTATTATTATGTACTGCAGGTAGGAATACAGGCCTAATGACATGATTAACAAGGTTGTTATTAATTGCTTTATTGGAAGTAGTTGAAAGAAATACTGAGTTTTACTTACAATAAATAAGGGCTCTGAGAAAAAATAGACCACAACATGTTATATCTTCACAAAATCCATTATTAATGTGCATGTGTGTTTGGACATGTACAAAGGATGGACAACTCATGTCCTAGTTTCAGGCTTAAAATCTGGTCATCCTAGTTCTTGCTTTGCCACAAAATGTTTCCACCTGAAAAGCATTTAGAGACCAGTTGGTAGAATACTTTGTTTTGGGGTATAAAACCAAGAATCAGACCTTCTTTATTCCATGTCTGGGAAATTGACATGGAACAATGACACAGAAATATTGTAGGCTCTCCTGTTTATGTTTGCCCCTCTCTCCTCCTACACTCAACTCAGAAGATTCATGGATACAGCAGCTTTGGCTAGATCACTCAATTTGTAATAGCGCCAGAGCTGAACTTCTGATTTATGAACAGTCAAGGGTCTACAAGAGGCCATTAACTATAGGGAACATGGAGGAGTGAGATGTATGTAAATGAATTTAAAATCCAAGATTATAACTCTCCGTAATTTCTAGGTTCTCTGTCAAGATGGTTTTGCTGGTATGAGAAATATTCAAGGCTTGAAAGAACCCAAATTGCAGTGCATATTGCACATGGATGATTTTGTATGAAATCTATAATGTGACCTACATGCAATATAGCCATTGTGTGTTGATGGTGACAGCATAAATTAAAACAGACAACATTTTTGCAGCATCCAGTATGTTAATGTACTGTATGTGTACTGATTAGCGTTTTTCAGAGGGAGAGAATACAAATCAGGCTTATGCATGTGTATTTGTGTGCAGTACAGTCTGAGTGTTTATGAAATACTGCCAGGCTCAACTTCAGTTTGTTGATTTTGATTCAATTCCATGAGTTTGGACAGAAACATTTCACAGAGCATAATTCTGTTTTGCAAAGACACCAAAACTCAGCGAGGCATACTTTCAGGGCCTTGGAAGTTCCACAACGTCAAAGCGCTGATCCAAGCATTTCAATCTCAACAATGGTTGTAGTAATTTAAATGATTTGACAGGTACATCCTCTCTCTTGACAGAGGCAGGCTATTACAAAGAGTCTGTGATTCACATATGGGCTGAGTTAAGACAGCTTTAACAGGTACAGAAGCACACAATCCTTCAGGTTTATTCCCCTGAATCTGCAATTGAAGCCACAATGTAAAATCAGTGCATGTGAAAGGACACACAGACTGTACAACAGATGCTCAAACAAATATGCCACTTCCTGGTTCAGCCAGCTGCTTAATGAAAAATACCATGTTGGCTTTTCATAGCATACTGCAGTTGTCAGTTGAAAATCTGGCATATCAAATGTATAAGATTGTGGAAAAATATTGTAGTAAATGTTAACCACCAGAATGCACTGTCGCTTTTGTGTTACCCTTGATTGCAAGATCGGGAACAGCATAGAGGTAGACTGAGAAACAGGAAACCATTTTGTTTCTTGCAACAGTGATGCTCACATTGGCTGTCGATTGAACGTGGGATAAATAACTCAATATAAAATGTGGGCTTTTGCCCAAAATGAACTATATTGAAACGTGCCTGCTAATGTGAAACCCTGTTGCAATGGAGGTTAACTTTTAGCCACCCTTGCAGCATTGACTTTAGAGGTGCCGATGTTCCCATGAACTTTCATATATATGGCAACATTACATAAAATGCTAAAACATTAATCATACTACAATGAAAACTGCAACAAAAGAAGATGACATCGACCCCTTTACAACTGAGTGACAGGCATGTCTAATCTATGATCTAAGCAGTGTAAGGTGGTTGGAAAGGTACCAAGTGATACAAGGGTGCAGGTGTCCTTTTGTGTCAGTACATATTTCAAGGGAGTGCAAAAAACAAGTTAGAACGCCAGTCTACCACCTGTGGTTTGCCTTTTGAGGTGAGACAGGCTCCTCAGCATGTTTCTCAAGGTAAGGCTAACGCTTAATTGGATACTGGGAGCCAGGATACCGGTCTCCAAGTTAGTCTTCTGGCAACAGCATATAGTACGAGTCGGATGCAGGCCTGGCCAGACAATTTGCACCCCAAGCAAGATTTTAGGTTGCGCCCCCCTTGCATGCGCAATAAATTCCACTGGCAGTATAACATACATAACTCACGCAAGAAACTGAATAGTTTGCTTTGGACATTTTATTTATTTTTAGAGAAACAGTTGCTCACAAACAGTTAACAAGAAAAAATAAATTGAATAAATAATACAATATAAATACCTCACAAAGTATAATTAACTACCTACAAAAAAAACTGCAAACAAAGATAAATAAATTAAACTAGCACCACCACCTAGTATCCTCAGCAGTCACCTGTTCAGTGTATCTCCTAGCCTTCTTAGCAGGGCAAAGCATCTACACATCATGCCATATGACAAGCTGATTTGAGACCACATGTTGAGTGCTTATGATGGGAAGAGTCCCCAATGACGTTTTGCATCATAACGTAGCATTCAGGTAACGGTTTAATGAGTTTGAGCTTGGCAGCTTGACTTTTCAAGGCAGCAAGCCCACATGTAACACAGGCAAGAGTTTGGGGTGTTAGCAGTGCTAAATAATACAAGCAAATTGATTCCAAGAAATTAACACAATTAAATACATAAACACCAATGAAAAAATCTAACGAGATGCCATTAACTTTCACCTGTACCCTATGTGCATGCAATATACGCCAGTGCCAATGTTCTTCTGATATGCAATTAGAGTTAGACTTTAATCTTATTCGTCATTGACAGTGAATGCTCGATTTAGGGCAGAATGCAAAGAAAGGCAGTAAACTCGCAGTATAATATCCAAAATGGGAAACAATAGTATTTCAACATCAACGTGATGTGCACTTTGACATGGAATCGTCAAAGTTTAACCACTATAAACACACTTAAGACAATACTGAACTGTACAGCTCACAACAAACAAGGCTTACAACTCCTAAATAATATAAAGGTGCTGTCGGGGCAAGTAATAGCCATTGACTTGACTGTTAGCAAGCCAAGAGCGCCAAATATTAGGCTACCAATAATAAATAAAAAATGTAAACAAATTGTAAACACCTGCCTGAATAGGATTTAATCTCTTACAAACTGTCCCTGAGAAACTGTAGATTTTTACTATATATTCAATATGACTTTTCTCGCATAAAAACCAGCTGTTAGGGCACCACCCTCGCATAAAACATGCAACTGACCGTTAACAAGACGGAGTTAACGCTACTTAGATTAGCAAACCGTGTAGGCTAAAAAGGTTACTATCGTTCTTGCAACCAGACACAATCCATTTCATGACATTAATCTTTAACTCTATCCTGTCTTTGTCCCCGCACGTTTTTTCCCTCCCTCTCTTTTCCTTTTTATTTCGCCGCCTTCCGCCCTGGGCAGCCGGAAATGTTTGGGTTGTTTTGAACATTGTTAAATGGTTTCTGGGGGTCAAGACAAACTCCAAGCCCATCCTCCAGAGAGGAAGGAGTCAATCAGTCCAGAGGAGGAGGCGGGGCCTTAATAAAGTCTTATTCATTATTTACATAGGCTTTGCTATGCAAGTTAAATTAATGTGGGCTATTTTTCCCATACTTAAGAATAAATACGACACCCCAACTTCACTTTCAGTATAAAGAGATATTGAAGTCTGGCGACTTTTGTTTTTTTTTTCCTTCCCCCATCGTGGCGCCCCCTTGATGGACGGCGCCCTTAGCATTTGCCTATACTGCCTATGCCACAGCCCGCACTGGCCGGATGGGTCTAACTAACTACAGCTAACTCAGTGACAGGCCCAATTCTTTATGTTGCACTGGACTAACTGGACTACTATATGCTGATGGATTAGTAGACAAGGATCAAGACCAGGGCATCCAAGGTCAAAAAATGTAACAGTTCCAGAGGTAAATATGTGGATGGAGTGGGACCCAGCATAACAGGCTCCAGAGAATGATGACAAGCTAGCACAACCTTTCCCATTGCTACCTGTACGAATATCATTAACAGATGCAATAAGTTGGTTGTTGAGAGTTTGATATAACACTTGTTGGAGAGCTACCCTCACCTTTTCTTCAAAATATGACGTGGTAGAAATTATTTTTAATGTATATGCCATCAGCTTCAGTTGCTTCAGTGTACGCTAGATGTCTAAAGAAACCCTCAGTCGAGGCCAAAAAGCACAACCCCGTGGTCTTCTTATGGTGCCCAGGCTGGTGGAATCCAACCAACCAAGTGGTGATGTGCTTAGCCAGATGAGTTAAATTAAACAGATTGCATAAATAGCTTTACTGGCCATGCATGCATACACATACAACACATTTGACCCTTGTTTTAAGTTACTCTCATTATGTACTTAAACACAGTTCCAAAATTAATTTACAGGAAGGCAGAGATAAACATGTAGCCAAAAAACAAGGACAATTATAAAGGTACTCAGAGAAAGCAGTTATCTGTCAAGGCCAATAGTGCAGTCTTCTATGATATGCAAATCTGCACACCATTTACTTTATTTGCAACAAGTTTGCGTAGGTCACTTGCCTGATTGCTTATTTATTACATACCTGCTGCATTTGTTTCTACAGTTATGTTTCAGGTGGCTGTTAGTTTTGTTGTGTTTAGTCACAGCACACCATTCACTTTAACTATGACGAGTTTGTGCATGCACAACTTGGTCAGTTCATTTATCCATAGGAAAGTGAAAAATATTTTGTGTATCTGTTTTGTGATTTGGTGTCTTCTCTTTGGACCATGATAGACCCTTCTGACCTTTTTCATGAAAATCTGGCTGGTTGACAATGACTCAGTCACTCATTCAGCCTTACTGACCTATACCTTCCACGCAGTACAGGTTAGCACCATGTCTCAAGAAGAGGGGTGTCATCAAAGAGGATGAGTGCACATGGCAAGGCCTGATGAGACAGACAATAGCTTATGGCTAAATGTAGACACCTTGTATTGCCTCAAATATTGTTGTAGAGTTGAGAAGACAGGGTTGAAGGTCAAGGTAGAGAAATACCATTTGCTCGTCTAGAATATGTCTCCTTTGTCCTAAACTAGTACTTTGCAGATACTGTAGGATAATTTTACAGGGCTTCTCTCAGCTGACGGATCTCTTACATGACGTAGCATTAAGAGCTACAAAATCCAAAGACCAGTTTTATAGAATGTGGACACTGGAATGCCAGGAATCTTATGACCATTTCAAAGAGAAAGTGCTTTGCTACCAAATGATACTTATTTGTCTCTTCCATTATTGCAGAGACATATGACAGCAGCTTAGATTGAAGTGCTGTTCTCTATCAGCTATATATGGCAAGACACATAGCATAAAGTACACCACTGGACTGAGAAGTACAGAGAAAAATGAAAAATGTAGCTTCCTGAAAATGGAATTCCTTTCTTTCAAGTGAACTGTCTCTGTCTGAAAAATTCACCTTAAAATTAACCTTGAAATCACCTTAAATAGGGACATTTTAACATCACTATATTGCCCAGATAGCTGCATTTGATTTTAATGTGTAATATTGCCCTGGGCAAAGTTAACACTGGGGCTATATCTCTGCAGCTGTAAGCAGGGAAGCCCAGGCCAGACAGGAATCGCCAGGAGTTTGATGGGTGCATGTCCATCTGTAAGTCATTAGGAAAGGAATGGAACTAAACACAAATTTAGCGAGTGTACGTATTAAGTGATATTAGGTCTGTGAGACCTAAACCTAAGGCAGTTATGGGATCAGAAGAAATACCCACCTATAAGAAGAGAACAAATTTGTCTACTCAAAAACTGGGCAAGACGATTGGAAGATTGATAGATTAATATACAAAGAAATGATTATGTGCATGCAGGTCAATGTCAGTGGCTCCTACTTCTGGTGTTTTTAAAGGAAGTATGTAATCAGACTCTTTGAGAGGTGTTTTGGGGTTAGAATGTGTGGGGCAGTAGGTTGAACAGTGCCAAATATATGTTCTCACCAGGATGAGCCATCTTACGACAAGTGAGAAGAATTTCCTACACGGCACATTGAAGTTCTTACTAGATTTTGTTCAAGCCTGCCTCACAGGGTTGAAAAAGATGTTGGATACAGAACATCCATAAGTTCACTAAAAAATTCCCAATGTACAACCATTTGCAAAGCATTCATTGTAATATATATACTTGTACATACATATGCTGTACTTACATGTGGTCTTTCCAATTGTGCGTACCCCAAGCAGAGCCTGTTGGTAATGCAGTATTAAAAAGTGGAGGCTATATCATTACAGTCTAATCCTAGTGTACAGGCTCGGCACTGGCAGCACTTGGTCAAGGCTGTGGTTTAATAAAGAAATGCACAGTTACTTAATCATGAGACATGGCGTGTAAATTAACATTCAAGTGAAACCACAGACTAACATTACCAAAGTTCTTTTGTTGCCTAACTAAACACAGGACTCAGCATGTGAACTATATTCGTAATTAGCTAATCTACCCTTGACACCGGCCAAGTAGACATAAGATACAAAATGCTTGGGGTCCCTCGATATACAGGGTAGTTTTACAGTTTTATATTATTAAAGGACAGTTAAAGGTGGACCTACTAACAAGGTCCACAGACTGAATCTTAGGTCATGTATTATCCATGTTCCTGATCCCAGTAGAGCAATAGGAAGTGCCCATAAATTCTCTCTTTTTCCTCTGAAGTTACACCACAACACCCAGATTTAGGTGCGTAGTATGTAAGCTAGAATTGACATACTCCAGTCTAGAACAAAGGAAGAAATTAGTAAGTAGTAAGTAAGAAATTGACTGATCATTGTTCAAAGCCACATCTCTTTGTGTGGTCTGGGTTTAAATATGAAGACCTGTTGAACTTCATACTCTGATGGAAGCTTTATGACGAAACGCATCAGCAGATTTGTCAGCTTGTTGTTGTTGTTGATGAAATGGTCATGACGGGACCTTTTTCATCTCTATTGTTGTACTATTTCAGATACTGACCACTTGCTGTGTACTTCAAGAAGGCGACAAATCCAGTAAAAGTATGAGCTAAGTAATTTTAATTACAGTGAATGTCCTTGTAATATCGGTTTCCGGTGTTTGACATGATAGCAACAAAATTATGAGTCATCGCCTCACATGAATCATCTTTATGAATATTCACAAAAGAGTCTACTGATGTTTAGGACAATATCTATATTTCATAGGGCAATTATCTTTTTGTTTTCAAGTTGTGTTACATTTGCATTGTCAGCGACAAGGGTAATATTATCCTCTTGATGATGCTGCAAAGGAGTGGGTTGTGTGATGAGAGGTATTGTCCCTCTTTACTAGTCATTGTTTTGTCAAAATGGTGGTTTCTGCTTCTATAATAGCCCAACAGAAATGTGCCTCACATATTTACAGACACAAACATTTTTCATGGTATTCATTAATGAGCAAAAAACATAATACTGTACATGTAAATATAGAAAGGGAGGGGGCTGTTGAAGCACGAGGGATGATTATTGACTCTAGAGTGTAAGTTGAGAGACCATAAGCACATTGTTATTACCTTAGGCACAAATTAATACTTTCAGTTTGACTTGAACGAGAAGTCATGCACAGCTCACTTAAGATATTGTCTGATGTCAACTGCCAATACACTAATTTAATAGTGTCTGTGTCTACAGAAGCCTGAGCATATAATCATTAGGCTTTTACTGAATAAAGTGTCAATTACAACAATAACAGACTATATGGGATATAAAAAATTATGTTGCCAAGTCATTTAAACTGCTTTGACCTCTTGGAGATGTAAACTGATCTATACATGTACCAGCTTAAACAACCTATGAATATTTCAAATATTGCAGCTTGTAGAGTCATGGAATGAGGCATATGGTTAAATCATGCATCCTTGAGTGGTGAGCTCATTAGCCCCCAGGAGGTCCCTCTAAATAGACCACAGGCCTCATCTAGGCCTCCATTTAGAGTCTATAGAAAGAAAATAGCTTTGAAACCATGCTAATGGTTCACAACCTGACGAAAAGCAACCTGATAATGGCACAATAGTCACATAATGAAATCAAATTAGAGGCTTCAATCTCATATTGTACCGTCCATTTCTAACTGCAGGCTAAGCATCCATCTGTAAGTGATTCATAACAGCTTTTTATGAGTCATCCCCCCTAAGATTGTGTGTAATAAAGACTGCTGAGGAGAATAAAAGTGTTTGATCACGCATCCGTCCGGTGGCATGACAGTCTAATCCAATAACAGCTCCTTAAGGAGGTCACGCTGAAAACTTCAGGCTAGTTGCAGGCAACACAGAAAAATTATGGATGGTTATTCCCCTTATTCACCATTACAGTTATGACAACTGTTATGGTGAGACAGATATGTCATTCCATAACTGGTAAGAAATTTCATCTCTAGACACAGCATGACCCGCCTTTGGGGGGCTGCTGACATGAACAATCTATATGATGTAATAAGCAGCAAGAATCCTCAAGCCTACAACAATAAATATCCCCATTGTAGGCTATTGTACAACAACAATCCCACTGCTTCCTGTAGCTACTGCCAGAAAACACTACACGTTACTTCCTAACTGAAAGAGACTTGCATTCAGTGGAGGTGTAGAGTCCCTATGGGAGCCCCATTACTCGTAACAATGCCACAATCCCTGCGTCTCACTACTCAGAGGGCGGACGCCTGGTGTGATATACACCTTCACATTAGCCCCTGACAAGAAAGGGTTGTTTTTGATGAAGTGCAGTTCTTTGGTGACAGCCTCCTCTCTCATGAAGAATATTTACACAGCCACAAGTGGAGTGCTGTAAATAAATTGCCTTGTGGTGAACCACAAAGTCACCAGACCTTTTCCTGCAGAGAAGGCAGAGATCAGGGGAGATGACAATCTTTTCGCTTCTCAGTCTCACAGTAAATGCAACCATGGATCAATTACATTCAATGTCCTGAATAAAAGGAATTGCAGTTTAGCGTACTTGTTGCAGATTCCAGTCTACTGTAACAAAACAACCCCATGCTGTGTTGTCAACTCTTTACGAATAAAAGTTGCTGTGGCAGCTCAAAAAGTTTCTACACTTGTCAGATGACATATTCAACATGTTGTTAAAAATATGAAGGGAGGAGCTGATCTGTACTGTACAAGGGCCGCTGTGATCATCAGACATCTTTGGATATGATGAGCAAGTCTCCATGAGCCAGATTCGTGTTGCATTTGTGAGATGACAGTTATTAACAGTCACTGCAGATGTATTTTTTATCATGGTTAACAACAGTTTTTTTACATTTCAGTTTGCCCCTTACCGAGCAATACTTTAATAGATATAGCTGTTTGTTGATTTTGTGAGTGTACACTATTATTATTATTATTTACAGTAATACAGTGATGTATTAACAAAACAATTTCAAGTTTCACAACAGTGGAAAACTCCAAAACAAGTGAGTATGTTTACCTTGAGTTAAGATTATTGTATCAACTTCTGTTTCCAAGGCCAATAATTATTAAATAATAATTAATAAAAGTTAGCACATTTGGTTCAGACTGTGATGGAAATTATTGGTAAGAAAAATCATAATAATATTCTGTCTAGTCTCTATGACCTGTACTTACTTAAACAGGTAAAGAGAATCCTCTGTAATCCATCCCACATTCTCTTCTCCCAGTGTGAGCTGTTACCATCGGGCAGACAATACAGAGCTCAGCAGTGTAAATTGAATTGGTTTAAGAACTCCTTTGTCCCGCGTCAGTCATTTTCTATCTGTCTAAGAATAAACAGTCACACTGATTTATGGTGATATATAATATGCAGAATAATTAAACTTTTTACTTACTAGGAATTACATACTTGACAATTCTGCACCTTATGATTTACATCAAATGATAATGCAGTGGTCTTTATGTAGTGGACAGGAGCTGATGTACTGTATTTTCTGGTATTACAGAGCCACATTGCTATTTGAGCAGTGTCTCATATAGGAATTTATATACGTACTTTATGTTTGTATGCATTGACGTTGATGATGATATGTCGCCACTTGCAAGCCAAATATTATCTAAAGCCCAATCTTGCTCCATAGAAGAAATGAAGGCAATTGATCAACCAGAGAGCTGACATGGAGTCAGTTAAATGTACTTCACTGATAAATCAGATCTAGATGTCTTTTTCAGTGATAGGGATCAACAGACTCTTGACATGTTGTTGCTTTTTGGTCTCAGATATTTATGCATAATTTTATGTCGAACCTACTACTTAGAACATACTTCAATATTTTTATTGACAGCCTCCTAAAAAATCCTGAGACAAAAATAATTTCTGTTTATGACCTTGCATCTTTCATAGTCCTAGAATTTTTCAATTTTTTTCCAGGAACACAGTGCAATTAATATTGCATGACAGCAATTTGAATTCAGCCACTGCCATTGCATTGCAATGAAATAAGCTTCATATTGCTAAAACTGTGAGGATAAAAACCAGGTGCTTGAGGCATTGTGAGTCTACTGCATTACATCTGATCACCACATTGAGAATGTCTGTGCCAGTTACACGTTTTGAAAGCCTCTGGCTCAGTGTGATAAAAAATGCAGAAGGTGCATGATAGATTATACTGAATGGCCTAAGTCAGATACCATGCTGTTGGAGTTTACGCACTACTGTCAACTGTCATTTCGTACATTTGAGTAATCTTTTGCAGAGATATGCTGGTGAATGGACGCACAAAAATTAGATTTCATTTAATTGCCACATTGATATAGTATGTCAACAAGTGGGATGTGTGTGTGTGTGGAGCAGTAGTGGATTTATTATCATCATTAGCACTTTCTAACTCTTAATTAATCAGACAGCGTATTTTCCTGCAAGGCTTTTTGTTTATTTGGTAGTTTGCTGTAGGCCCTCCATATCATTACAATAATTTTAATAGTCTACGCTATCTCACATATAAATCTTAAAAATAAAATACCAACTGAATGGTGTTGAAATGAAATGATAATAAATGCACACTGTTATAAACAACTTCTCCTGCTTGGTCTTCTGCTCCCCAATACTTGTGTTTATGAAAGTACAGATAAGAATAGTGAGATAAATTGAAATTTAAGGCACGCTGGTTAAGATGTGATTAGAAATACACTGTCTTTTTTTGGAGTGTGTGCTCACCATAATCAGCTGTACATATTTGCAACGACTTGACAGAAGTGCTTTGGAAGTTTCACCCCCCCAAGCAGCATTTTCATGGCAGGTGGTATTTGGTGATATCGCGAAAAAAATATATACTTCTTAGGGCAATGGTAAGGGTATTGAGTTTTAGTGTCTATACAGCTTATAAATTGAGGGGAATAATTGCAGGCACCTGACATTAATGGTGATTCTCTTAGCTTCTTCACCAGCAGCCGTTGTTTTCTTTCTGTCAGTGGTGCAATGAGTTGTCCCCCTGCATATCAAGGCTGTAGTTGACAGGGGCATTTAGAGTGGTCACCCTGAAAGTACATTCTTAAATGAAACATTCTCCTCTGTCTTAAAAGTGTCCGCTGCAGTGTCGTGGCTTACTTTGCAGACAGTGATGCTGTCTCGTGTGAAGCTGATTTTCCAACCACAAGTTCTATGGTCCTTAGTTAAACATAAAGTTACCTCTGGGAANNTAGTGGACAGGAGCTGATGTACTGGGGGGGGGGTGTATGTGCTGACAATCACATACTGTACGTACTTCAATCAGGCAGGTTCACTTGTGCAACTGTGCACACTGTAATAAAACTCTGCCTGAACTCACTGTAGAGTAGATTAGGACATCTGTTACTAAGGGTGCAGGAAGTTACTGTGAAATATTTACGTGTCAAGGAATATAGCATGTATAATAAATGTATAATCATAAGCTTGCAATATGTTTACATTTTGGAGAGCAAATTGACATTGACATTCATCCTCTCTGTGGCAGCTTTACCCACTATATCATGATTGATGATACATTACCTTTAGAAAAAAAAAAAAAAAATTAGAATGAATATTGTGTATTTATTGATGTTTATGGTATCATACAGCTAGGTGACTATGGCATGGTACAGTCTGTGATTTGTTCATTTCAGGCATGACATTGATGTCCCTAACCCTATGACATTTTGTTAGAGAGGTGGCTTTGTCTGGGGATATATTCTCAGCTGCACAGACACTACTGAATGATCATAGAAAATTGTAGGAATATTATAGGAATACAACAGGCAGCAGTGTGTCTCCATGATCCTTTCACGCTTCCACGACGGCATGTTGCTACTTGTCAATTTGAACATGATGGTAACCCTGTACTATAGAATACATAGGCTACAACATAATATATCATTTAGTATTTAAAGTACATATTTTAGAGAATAATATAGATCCAAGACGAAACTGACAAATGATATTTCAGAACCATGGTGTGGGCCAGAGATTCTACCTTGCACAAAACAATCAATGGTTCAAGAAGAACTAGAGTAACATATTCAACTAAATAAACCCTCTGCCCTTGCACTCTCTCTGATACTAGGGGAAGGGGAACAAGGAGGAATGGCACGGTAACAAGGGGCATGCATTTTGGTCAAGGGGGATGGTATCAAATTGCCAACTGTGTATAAATGCAACTGGGGTGGGTAATCATATAACCAAATATATAAATAACAATAACAAATGCCTCAAAAGCCTCACCTGTCCGAGGGGAAGCGTTATCTCATGTCTTTATGTGTTTTAAAGGCTGTCCACACAAAAAAACAATAACCTTAATGATAATGATGTAAACATCCACATGGATGAGCGATAATGTTCTGTAAACAGTAGCACCAAGCACACGCTGCACGCTCCAACTGTGTCAGCAGCTAGGGAGAATGTATATTGATTACTGGTACTGCTGTATATTGTGCAGAGAAACAAGAAATAAACCAGGAGGATCTGGGATCACAAGGTTATTTAAAGACGAGAGGAGTTAGGAGAATCCAACACTGTTACAAGCGTAGTAGACTTTTAAGGACAAATTGTAATCATTCTTTGGTAAAAAAAAAAAAAATGGTACATGAGTAGGTAATGGTATGTTTTACCATCATCAAATAACTCTGAAATCAGAAGATATAGTTATTGTTATAGTTTTCACTCTTGGTGTGGACAGCCCTTTATAGTTTATCTACTCTGCTCTCATTCTATATTGTCAGATTTGAGAGAAAAGATAAAAGCTCTATCTTTTCTCTCAAATCTGACAGCATGAGATGGGAACAATCAAAACAACAAATACTGTGTACATAATAGTGCAACGTATAGAATATGCGAACAAAATCTCTTTACTTTTAATTGCTAATTATTCACTGGCTTGGGTAGTGAGCATCAGACATTTAGCTCTGCAAAATCTACAGCTTAAAAAAGCCTAATTGAGGAATAATACCACAATTATTCTATACATCTATTCATAAACCACTAGATAAACACATACCAGTAATCTTTGTGTTTTTTGTGTAGAGAATGTGCTGTGGATGATGAGACCACATGGTGAGCTTGTCTTCATCTGGCCCAGCAGGGGTGCCACTGGCCGTCCTTCCCATTCTCTGAACCCCTTGTCAGAGCACCACTTATCTGTACACCCAGAATAGTGGCTGGCTTCTGTCTAGGTTCATCCTCTTCGTCCCCTCACGCTATTCTGTGGCATTCCTTTGTGAAGATGAGGGCAGGCTAATACCTGTGCTATTTTGCAATGCTCAGGAGCATCTTATCGCATGCAGGCAAAATCCCTGGCCTTGGAAAGGAGCAACGAGGCCAGTCTTGTTGGTAAGGGGCTGTGGCTGTGGTAACCAGTGGCACGGATGCAGCCTTATCTCAGTGTGAACAGCTATGGCACCCCTCCCTATCCGTCTAAACTCCACACAAGCCTCTCAGATTAACAACACCCGTCTCGTCCCTGCACCCCCCTGCACATACCCCTCATCCTCCTCCCTAGCTCCCCAGCGCCCTTGAACAGACATCATTACTGTGATTATTACAGTTTATCAGGCTGATGTATACAGAACAAAGCATTGGTCTGTTCTGGAGTGGCTTTGTTCTGGTTTTTGTGTTTCTCGGTTCATGGCTTTGTCATGGAGGTAACGAGGAGGCCTATCAAGACTGTGTTAACAGGCCTTCTGGGGAGAATGCTTCCATTGGACAATGAGCAGGAAGTGGGATCATAGACAACCCTTGATTTGGTACAGCTTACTGTTCTACCTTTATCCCCTCTGTATGAGTCACTGCTTTCCAAAGCTTCCCGCTCTGTGGTTTATCTTGTACTCCTCTGTGGATTGTCTTAGCATTACACATATGTACACATACTTCTAAATATTCTATGGTCTTTCTCTGTTTTATGTTTATATTCCTGTGCTTTGTTGCTTTGTTAGTCTGTAAATAATTTTACAATGACCCTGTGTGTTAAAAGCACCTTATAAATAAATTTGGATGGCCTTCAATTGACTTGATATGCTTAGAGCTCCCATAACACTGTACGCACAGTAGAAAAATCCATTTTTCATTTTTGAGAAATCTGATTTGGGTTTTCATTACTCAATTATTTTCCACTGAAACTTAACCTAAGGGCGGTCTGTCATCAGAATGCGCACCATTCTCCTGGCAGCATGATACACTCAGTAACATTGGATTTCCCTTGTCCCACATACCAAAATATGCAATTATGTATTTATTGCTGAGGAAGAAAATGTAATGCCAAAGGTTAAGGATTTATATTTTATGTAGTGTGTCTACACACCTTCTTAGCAGCAAACTTTATAATCCACAAAAGCCAGGCACTTTTTGTTTTTGCTCTTTCTGGCTGGCAAAATACATTTTGAACTAAAACCGGGGCATCTGTTGATTTGGGAAGACAAACAGGCATCTTAATTAAATTCAAAGTGGTTTATGCGAAGGCATTATTCAAATCATACCGTCTAAGAAATTAAGTTAGAATGCATTTGAATTGTGAAGTCAAATATACTGGAAGGGGAGGAAAATCGTTTAATTAAATCCCTATAGTTGTCATTAGCATGCATGCTTCTGGAGCCCTGGTCACAGATTACATGTGATGTGCTAAAAAGCTGACGAGCACTTTTATTCAAAAGTTATTAACTTTTTAAGCACCCAATTACGTCTGCTGGATTGCAAGCACACAATTTATAATCTTCTAAGGCAACTTTGGCTTAGGATCATTGTCCCTCTGAAGTATGGCCAATTAAGCGCTGGTGGGGCTGACAGAGGAAACATAGACTGTGTAATGTCAATACGTACTATTTTTTCCCTCTGAAAGTTAAAGCACAACTGTTCATAAAGTAAGATATACTTTCCCTCAGTATGAAGACAATTAACATGCACAGCAAAGTGGAAGATTGTTGTGGCACGACTGCACAATTAGCAAAACTGA
Source organism: Morone saxatilis (assembly GCF_004916995.1). NCBI lineage: Eukaryota > Metazoa > Chordata > Actinopteri > Moronidae > Morone > Morone saxatilis. The sequence continues at coordinate 23,850,451 of NW_023339740.1, read as the reverse complement.
TTATTCAGCTTTCTTGTCGGCTTCGTGTGAGGCATAGTGTGAGAAAGTAAATCATAGCTGAAACTGTGGAGCTGATTTCCACAGACTATCAGAGCCATCATGACACAGTGGAAAGCATAAACTAGATTCACCCTATACTTATCTTTTGCCTACACTTTATTTACTCACTCCCTTCGGAGCATTTGTAGTTTTCGCTCCTTCACCCAAGCTCTTTAAAAAACATTGAACACCTGTTTGTTGTTTGTAAGAGAAATGTGCTACTTACAGAAAAAGACTGATGTTTGAAGAAGTCTGATTTTTGTCTTTTCATACCCTCAGTGAGCACTGACATACTGTACAAAACTCCAAAGAAAAACCAAAAAAGAAGTAATTCTCAGAAACACAGGCAACAACATACTTGGCAACAATAACAAAGACAATAAGCATTCAATTTCAGGGACACCATTTTGCAAAACTCTTGCTCGCATAATTTCAGTGTACATCAATATGAGTTAACAGATACAGGGTTATTTTGTTTGCATGAGAAACTGTTCATTGAAACATGTTCACATGCCACAGCATCCAGAGGTCAGTCTTGGTATTTGTCAACTCATTGTAATTCTGTGAGCCAGGTAGGAGAGGAAGCTCATGCCGTGAAATTGTCATCGCAGTGACTGCAGAGGACTTGAGGGACGTGGGTCAGTTGTCAACCAAATGACAGGGTAGTCCAATCCTTGACTGCCTCCCTGGGCGTATGTCTCAGCGGCACACACTTCTCTGCCAGAAGACAGTGTAGCACAGCCGTCCTAAGCTGTTGTGGCTTATGTTGGGATCTATCCAGCCGCCTGTTGTGACATCTTTCTCAACTTTTTAACCCAGTCTCAGTCTCCTCCCTACGCAAGTCTAAAGACAGGCACTGATATCACTTTCAGATTGGGAAAGGCAGCACTGCAACTGGCTGAGACAAGACAGCCAGAGCCTGAATACACTTCAGACAGGTCACAATGTATTATTCTTATACGTAAGGTACTAGATTAGATCTAAAAAATGCAACCATTATCTACCACTTGAAATAACACCTAGTTAAGTTAACTAAAAAAATAACATGTTGTGTGGTATAGCCATCTAATTTCATTGTAGCTAAAAAACAGTGGGCACAACTTTTGTGCAATCCTACTTTCTTCATCCCACTACTTATACTTTAGTGTTGATTTGAAATAACACAGAACTTGGTTGGTTAAAAGATGCTAGGCCAAAAAGACACTTAAATCCTCCAATAAGCTACAGTAGCAACGAGGCCTGACAGCAAATCTTCGACTTAAAGCTGACGTGAAAGTGAATAGCTCTCACCCAAGCCCCTGGTTTGACAAAACTATATTTGCTTTTAATCTTCTTATTGAGTCCAATGCTGGCCTTTTAAAGACCAATTGAAAAAATGTAAATCACATACAAATGAGGAGTAATTCTGATTTTCTCAGTCCGCTTGTCCCTCAGTGACCATATCCAATTTTCAGAGTTATATTATCAGGCTTGGTGAAGTGGTCAGCACACAAAAAAGGAGCTAATATCTGCCAGACCAGCTGCTCTGCCAGAGCACAGAGAAAGCCTGAATCATACTCTGCTCTGTTACCCCATTTAAATGGACAGACTGGAGCTAATTTTAAATAAAGTCTAATTACGGACATGCTTTTGAAATGAAGAGAAACATAAGCTGAGGCTACCATCTAGTAGCAATTATTCTGTAGCATAATGTGTCTTAGAAAATGGAGTGAAAGTGACTGCAATGCATTAATCTTCCTTTTAACTTTCTATGGACCATATGAAGTCAAAGTTCATGGGTCATATAATCATTTTTCCCCTTTAGAAATTTTATCTTGTACGTTGTGTGACTGTGAAACAATGATTTCAAAGTATGTGCATGTCCTCCATCATAAAGCACTGTCAAGGAATAAACCAACCTCCTGCCAAGTACCCCCAAAATTAAATATTGAACCACTGAAATGGGAATAATTCAAATGTATATGATTTATATAATATATTCTGCTCAGTGAATGAGACTGGAACACGAATGAGTGATTAGGCTTTTATCTTCACCAGTTCCCACTGATTACAGTCAGTATGGTAGTAAAGAATGTCGGGTTGAAAGAGACCAAAAAGAGTGGTAACAATAGATGTATAGGATGAATGCCAGTGTATGCAGAAACAGTACAGGAAAATACTGTAGTTTTGATTATATTTTGGCATTTGATTGAGAGTTTTCAAAATTCTTGTTTATTTAAATGCCCTAACCTTCCAGCCAATAGTTGTTTCTTTCAGGCACGTCAGTCCTTCAGCTCATTGAAGCAGGATGTGGGGGTGGTATTGTTATCCTTCGTGCTCACACAGTAAAATCCTTGCACCTCAAAGGCTTTTTGAATATTATGGGTGAGCACAGGAAAGCTGTGCTGCCAAGAATATTGACCACTGTAAAACACAAGATATGGGACCGGTCATATGATCCATGGCGAGGAAGTGCTGTAATGTACTTACAGTAATGGTGTTATGTCTGTAGTTGTTATTAACCATCAGATCGCTCTTCCAGAGTGCTAGCAAACTGATCATTGGAGCATGACTTTATATCCTCACTCTGCATTCCCATCAACAAATGTTCTCATTAACGTTTAAAATATGTTACAGTCTTAATATAAACTTGTAAATTGACAAGCAGAACTATGAAAAGGGATGTGTGTTTCTCTAGCAAGCATCACTGATTACATCCTTTACTATATAGTACACCTGCCAACACTTTCCCATGAATATGCTTAATCTGTAAGTAAGTAAATAAATACATTCACATCATTGTAATGTAGTTTTCAACTGTTAAGTGCTGCTAGTCATGCCATGCTGTGTACTGAAAGGCCACATAATGGTTGTCTTTGATTATATGTGATTTTGGTGTATAACTGGTTGTTCCTCCCTTTGGGGTTTTGAAACGCTTCCCACTGTGACGATAGCCAAGCTGGAGCTGTATGTATTGACGCAAAAAATAAACTGTGACCTCTGTCAAAAGGAAAGGTCAGAATCCCAAATGCTGATTCCCAAAAGGCGTCCTGTCAGCTGCTATCACAAACAGTATTAACCCAGCTTGGTGGCACTCCTGCGGAAATCCCACCAGCAATTTTCACCATCTAAATGAACTGTCATTCTCTTGTCATAGTTAACTCTAACTGATTCTCAGCCACTAATCTCCTTAGCAGATATCCCAAAAGGACATAGAGATAAAAAAAAAAAAAAGAAATCTCGTGGAATGATTTCATAACAAATTCACATTTAGGTCATTTGACAGTCATTGTAGTTCATCTCTGAGGGGTTAAGGCTCACGACAGTAATGTTATTCATCATTCTGCACAGTGTTTAATGGACATGTTGACATAATCTGCATTAACCAAGGATTTTAAATGTACGGAGTAGTTAAGTGCTGGACAGTGATGGCCATATTCCTTCGGTATTCAACTGTCATTCAACTTTAATGCGCTGGTCTACTCTACTGTGTTGCTTGTTACTAACTTGCTTAACAGTTTAAAATGTCCAATTACACAGTTGGATGACCATTATGACTACATAAGCGAGCGACATGACTGAGGCATTGAAATTAGTTTTGCTGTGTGAAATAATCTAAAATTCAAATGGTATTATGCAAATGATGATAAATATAAAGACAAAGAAAGTGATGCTGATTTGTTTGTAGCTCTGCCACACGAGCCTTCATTTTGCTAAAAACATGACATATTAACTGTAAAGGGTGTTAAAATTACTCTAAGCAAGTAGGACATGCAGCTGGAAACAAAAACTTTTTTTTCAGTTTGACTGTCACAATCATTCAAGTTCTTTGTCAAGCTTATTTTCATCGCCACATCTTGTCAGGAGTCTATTCCTCATGGTCCGCATCTGTGCCATGTGTGATTGATGCATGTGTTTGATGGCAGCCAACTGCAAAATACCTACCACAAAAGTGCGGGTGCTCGTCACAGATCGCCTTTACTTCTCGTCTTGTCGGTGTTTTGCTTGCACAAGCAGTCTCTCCCTTTCTCACATGCTTGCATCAGTCATATCAGAGCAGCCTCCCTCTGGTGATGGCTCTGTAAATAATATCCTTTCACGCAGGTAAACAATGCTCCACACCCAGCACCAACCATATTATTTCTTCTGTAAACTGATTTTCATTTTGCATTGCTACCGATGACTGTGTCTTGTCTTCCAAGTTCTAGTCGGCCTCTGTTGTATGTTCTTGCAGCATCATCGTCTGCATCCAGGGAGAAACTGAAATACAAGAAGCAGAAAACACAAGTGTACAGAAAATACAAGCTACACAAACATTTAAATGAGCGTTTTCCAGCCTCATTTTGCCAATGCAAAATTGTTGCTTAGAAACATAATTCACTGGAGATAAGCTTGCTGCCTCCTGCTATGCATTCCAGTATTCCATTTTTGACTCCATTTGAAGCAGTTCATTCTAGGCGTGTTCTTTGAAGCTCAATGTGCTTTTTTCTGTGGGAGGAGGAAAAAGGTCATCCTTACCCAGTTCTCCTAACACCTGTAAAGCACAAAAAACTATATCGAAAGCCTAAATCTTAGTCCATCCTATACAGATATCTGGAGACGATAACGGCTGGTGCAGGAACTGATAAGAGGCTCTTACAGGTGCAATAAGGAAAGTTTTTACCGCTCCAAAGCACAAAATGATCTTAAAACATCTCTGGTGGTTTGATTGGGGTGTTGATCAATACCAGTGACACAAAGATTGCCCTGCTGTGTGCTGAGGTCTCTTGATTTCAAAACTCACTTTTCCAACCTATGTTTTGTTCAAAACTCTCTTACCTTCCTGTTTTGGAACAAAATGGAAGTCAGTCCAATTTGCAATGATAGACATTTCTGTTTGATTTCTGCTCTAATTAGCTCAGGTACTTCAACTAAATTTTGAAAATGAAGCTTTTGTTTGTGTCAGCTATAGTAAGCAGTGCCACAGACATGCCAGTGTTGTTATTCTGTATCACTGATAGATGTTGATAATCGTTGACCGGTTCTAACCCTAATTAATTAAACCGGAAGTACAGCAATTTCATATTATTCCATTTGTAAAGCTATACATGGACCTTCCTACAAGGACAGAGAGATTAATTTATGCCAATTTGTGTCTCACTGCCACTGGTTTTCAGCTAGTGTGACTCCTCTCACCTATTCTTGCATCAAATGACATTGGAGCATTTTTTCCATGCCCTGTTAATGAGTGATACAAGTGTTCTTCAATTAAGGATCTCATTAAAGACATTTGATAAGCCTCTCTCTCCCTGAGGGATATCAAGAAACGCACTGAATCCCAAGCTAGGATAAAGTCCCCAACATGGATTGTCACAGTTACAGAGTCTGACAGATCTAAGGGCTGTTTTTATGTCTGGGGAGTGGCAAAAAGGAGGCAGCACAGACACGACACGCTGTGTACTGTGGTAGTGATTAGTCTCTACAGTGCAGGATTTAATAGTGTGGATACAGACATTGCGCGAAGCATGGTCCGCTCATCCTCCTTGACCTTCTCCAACAGAGGCGCTTCACTAAAACAAATGATGAGCATCTGCTTTGGAGTCAGTGTAGGTGGGAGAGAGACACAAATTGTTCAGGCATCCTGGATCAGCAGCATATTTTACCCCAGGGTACAGTACTCACCAGACCCCTCTGTGCCTGTACCGTATCAATAGATGGTAAAACAAACCACAAGAATTCTGACCTTGGTTGGATGATTCCCTGGTTATTGTGGAAATATTTGGGGGCACACAATGTAGGGCAAGGTCAACTGTATGTATCTACACTGTTTACACTGCTCTATTTATATTGTTTATCAAATCACCTGTTTTCACTAATAGAATAAACAAACAAAACATGTGAAGACAGTAGGTTGACCTCCATAATATTTCCTTTATTATTCCACATAATCCCAGGTGTGCATGTAATGACGATATTTACTCATGCATTAGGCAACACTATGTATTTCAACAACAGGAAGCTAAAGCATTATTTTGCCATAATAAGACTGAAAGCCAGAATGTTGCACATTGTGGGATCTGTGACTTCATCCTGAAACATGCGGTAGACTCAGTAGGACTCTCTTAATTTATTTACAAAGTAGAACTGCTGATTATTCAACCATCACAGGCCACACACAGTGAGAATTGCTATAAATATCTCTGAGTGTTAGCAATGAGATTTCTTTCCTATTAGTCAATAGTCATATTATCTTTACGGAGAAAATTGATGGCTAAACATCTACTGATTCTCTGACTACATTTAAACATTGTATTTAACTTGTGAAAATTGTCAATTTCAAAGAAGTCAATACAGTGTTTCATCTCATGCAAATCTAAATTTTGTATGCAAATGGGAATGTTGGTGTGAAAGGCAACTAGATCAAATCAATCAAATTGATTCATCCTCTAGGAACCAGGAATATCCACAGAAAATATATTGGCAGTCCAGCCATTAGATATTTTGTGTATAAAGTTATAGTGGTGCAACAGAAAACTTTTCGATGTGGAAAGGGTTAAATCACCCGGGGAGCATGACTGAATTTTTAAATCTGCCCAGTATATTTTAATTGATATTGTAAAACAGAAATGAGACTATAAGAATGAGACGTCAGCCTGTCAAACAGATGTTAGAGTACCGTACTTTGATACCAACCCAACTGCTTTAATACTAGTGAGTATTGAAACATGCCTTGTCTCACATTACACGTCGAGGAGGCATGCATATATACTTTACATTAACACCCAGAAACAGGGCTCACTTGCTGCACGTGCTGAGCGTTTCTGGCGGCAAACATAGTGTTTCTAACAGACCCATGGTAAACAAAGAAAAATACGCCCAAAGTTGTCAGGCCCAGGCAAGCTGCTCTTTAGCCCATAAAAGGAAGAGGTCTCACTCTGCCACTATTTTCCAGTGTCACAAATGTCACCCGGCCACAGAGTCATTCCCTTCTTCTTATTATTATTTTTGTGTTTTATGTTTGTTATTATTAACCCTTTTGACAAAAAAGGAATTGGTAGAAAAATGTGTCATTCAGGATTTTGTATTAAAGCCAAGGTATCAGTACCGGTAAGGAAACAAGTCTAAATATCTGAATAGTATTCAGACACCTTTTCAACTTTTTGAGGATATTTCTTGAATACAGTTGTCGGTTGTTGGTACAGTAGCACTGTAGAAAATTGGTCAAGCTTTTTATCACAGTGAATACTGTAGACACAGTGAATGCATGGGAGTAGTCTCCTATTCAGTAATGAGACAAGGCAAAACAGAAGTTAGGTGGATGTAACTCTAGTTTTGATGTCCTATATCTCAAATCAGTTGGGAAATATAATAAAGCACAATATGGCCTGATCATGTACTATACATCTGTCTAGTAGTAGTTATAGTTCAGTACTAGTTATTTTATACAGTATGGCTCATGAAAAGGCATTCTAAATTGACACTGTAAAGTCAAACATTTGAATGACACAGCTCCTTACAGAAATGTCTAAAAAAACCTTACCTGGTACTGTCATTGAGATAGAAAGGAAGAAAGAAAGAAAGAAGGAGAGAAAGTATTGTTTTTTACACCTGCATACCACTTTGTGTGCCAAATAGTGCAGTACAAGAAATAGAAAACATAGTTCTTCTAAAATGATGATGATGCTAACATTACACAGTTTAATATAAGAAAAAGCCTAAATAGATTAATTCTAACAAACAATTACATTACACTGGCCTCTTAGCTCTCACTATGTCTGCCATGATGCATTTACTTTGTGGTGTTTGAAGAAGTTGAAATGCAAATATGAATCTAATATGCATCACCTCAAAACACCTGCTTCATAATTCACCTTTGGTAATGCATTTTGTGGCTTAGTTCAAGCCTATATTCAAAAGAACTAATGGACAAAGACTTTAAGCAATAGATAATGAGGATTAGACATATGTAATTATAATTGTAATGCCACAGTGAGTGAACATATTCATGAATATCAAAATGCCTCAACAAAGCAGTTATTTTGTCAGGGCACTGGTACAGAGTAGCTATTGTCTAGTTCTTGTGACCTGTTTAAAGCTGCAGGACTCACCTAACACAAACAACAGCTAAGATGTAGCAGGTGTTGCTTATAGTATGAAACCACAATCTGAACCAATGCAGTTGATTGGGATTGAGTACAATTTAAATATGTTCTACTAGTTTCTCAAATCCTGCAATGGCGGTTTTATATACTGTAACACATGTTGAGCTTCTTAAGTAAAGTCATTCACAGCCTCAAGGCTAAGAAATCGGCCATTTAGACAAGTAGGTCAAATGCATGTTAACTAAAGTCATGCAGAGAGCTGCTTAGTGCAAAAAGTCAGATAGACTTTATTGGTTTAATTAGTCGTTCTTAATGCTATTGACCTGCTCTTTAATGTCACTCTGTAGCTACTTAACATCAAACAATGTGATACAAAAGCAACAGGATTGCAAAGACACAGGCAGGTCAATGAATCGCACCCAGGCTGAATAATTGGGAGTGTAATTAGCACTTTGCCAGCAATGCAGACATCAATCTAACATTCAAATCTAATTACACCTGAAGTTGCTGGTCATCTTCCCTCCTTTTGGGCAATATACTTGCAAAGCCTTCATGAAATGTAATAACAAACATTTATGGATCTTTCCACTTATGAAATAGTGACCTTAGAGGACAGAGCAGTTGTTTCATTTGAAATTCACTAACAGGTGACAAAAGGAGGAGCAATTGTCAAGGAAAATGAAGTTACCCAACGTGAAGTTATCCATAAGTCAAACTGGTATTCAGATTCTCAGCTCACCCAAGATCCTCTCATTTCTGCATACCTCAACTCAACTCTATACCGTTTCCATCTACTGCAGCCCATGCATTTAAATAGGATATTTAACTGAACTGCAGCAGCATTTTGGTATATATGGTGGTCACTTGTACAATTCTGGAAAGTCAACCTCACATTTTTAGCCCCAGGATATCACATTTTAATTTATTTATGCCTGATTCCAAGTGAATATCATGTGCCAGTGAAATACTGTATATCTCTTATGGGGTAGCAAAAATGTTGAAACTAAAGTTACATTCAGAGAGAAATCTGCAGTATTAGCAGTTTCTGATTCATGCAATGCATAGTTTAAATACTGTAAATGGGCACTGTACTTAATTCTGTGCCATCTATTCCCATGTGGATATTTGTTTTGCACTGTTTCTAATTGGTTTAATGATTGGTAAAAAAAAGTCTTTGGTTAAGCACTAAGCCACAAAATTAATGCAGAACAAAGTACTTGGATATTGTTAGTAACAATTACCTCGCATTTGTTGTTTTGTGTTATATAACTGCCTCAGGGTTTAGGGTCATGCTCTTCAGTCGTACGGTAGAAAAAAGCCTGGATATAGTTTGACAGATGTAGAAAAAAAAATACCTCACAGGCTTGGTGGAGCCATGACTGTGCAGAGGAAATTACTTTTTACTAATACCCAGCCTGGACAAAGGCAGACAGAACACAGTTTGATTTGGGTACACATCTGGGATTTTAGGTGGATTTGGTATTGTGAATATATACCTTTGACATTTACGACACAAGCCAGATGCTTCATAATTTCAATAACCTACATTTGATTAAAACTATTAACATAATAATCTCTAAAAAAAAATACCTTATTGTTTACTACTGTGTACGATGAATAGGGTACACTGAATTTGTGAATTCCAGAAAGATCCGTTGCTACAAAACAAGGGATGGCTAAAACAAGTAGCTTTGCAAAGCTGAATGCTGAAAGCTCGACCAGTCAGTTAAGTATGGGGATATTTTTGATGACAGCTATGAGTGTTGTATTTTGCATTTAAAATCATAACTTGATGTCATATCCAAGGTATTGCAATTACAAGTTTCTGACTTGTAAATGGGGATAAACATCCAAGTCATAATTATGACTGGGATCAGCCAAAATCAAGACTTCAAATAGCATAATAAAAGCTTAAAGATCAGAAAATTCCTGAATAAAACCATTGTCAGGTTTTTGGAGATCTGTGAAATGAGGAAACGTTTCCAAGGGAAAATGGGGAACATTTAAAATTATCTCTGTGACTCACTGCTAGTCCACTTCCATAACCTGAAAGCCTAGGATGGTGAATATAATTAAAACTGTGAGGGCATGTTTCATTTAATGCAGCACAGTCACCTGGACTTAACAAAATCTCAGTAAGCATAAAGAAACCTAACAATTTTGATAATATAAAATCATGGAAGAAAAACATAATAAATATATTATTTATATAAACTACACTGTATAGAACATTAAACAACACAAGAGGAAGTTGTTAGAGGTGGTGAGCCACTCT
>NW_023339740.1:23809876-23840053 GCF_004916995.1 Morone saxatilis | reverse complement strand
CTACAGCAAGGTTTTCTTTTACCTCTGACAACCACTTCAGCCCAGGTGGAATGAGGAAGAGGAATGGAACAGGAGGCCCGCTCCTGCTACTTGGGATTTGCTTGCTGGGGAGTGGGCTGCTCCAGATGGCGGACTACAGAGGTGTTTATCCAGGGGATGGTGGAATCATTGGCAGCAACATGTTCACCAGAGAGGAACTTTCATAGCATCCACCTCGGATCGTAGAGCAGCCACCTGCCCAATGAGAACCCGGCAGTCCTTGCATGAAGGGTAGGCAAACACCTCCTGCATGATATCTGTTTCCACCCTGGATCGGACAGTGCAGATGACTCCATAACATAACATTCTGTAATATTTCACCCCTGTCACTCAAGTGCAGACTGCATGACAGAGCAAACGAAGTTTTGAGGTAAGTTATGATCTGATGACGATCCGGTAAAAATTAATTATATATTAGATTCAAATCTGTTGAATCTGGTAAAAGGTTTAGATAAAAACTAAATACTAAAATTATGACAGTAAGAACTAGGGCCAGGCTGACAGGAGAAACCAGATCACAGTGATGATACATGATATTATTAGTCCACAGTATTTTAATCCTCATACGACCAACTCTGTAATCATACAACCACCTTGATGAGTGTTCACAATTACTTAACATGGATATCTTTCCCATCTCTACCATCCATGTGAACGCTGCATAACTCCCTGCCCCTTGACTTTGGAACCATTTACATTAATGATGTGTTGTAGACGTAAAGTTAAGCATGGCGTTGTAGCTGTATGGTTTGCTATTTGCCTCAGATTTAAGAAAGTGTCTGCTATGCTTTTACATTTTAAACACCTAGTTCATGTTGATGCTTCAATAATGAGTAAAACTTGCTAATCATCAGCGGATTATTTTAATTCTGATCTCACAGCATAACAGGACAAGCAATAGTTTGGGCCTAATGATACTGATGATGGGTCAACCCCAGGGTCCTGGCACTGGAACATCAAAATGTAGTGCAGCAATTATTAAGGTTATTTGCTGTTTACACCTGTATTTGACTAATCAATCTATCATCTGTGAGAAAGGTCAGTTTCCTGCTAATCACCTATGGATGATGATAGTAAGGAGGATCTTTTCTTGCACGTTCTATCTTTATTCCTCTATGGGTAAATTACTTCTGTTTTCCCACCCTAGCAAATTTCCTACATTCAAAACTACAACATCACCGTGTCTCATTAAGGATCTTTCTGCCTGAGCTCCTCAAGCCAATTAGTCCATGGATGACGTTCTTTAAATATCATTGCAATTCTGTCATTCTGTATTTTAGATTTACCTTTGTACAACTTACCACCTCCCTATCACCACCATGATGTCCAGGGAGATTCAGCTGAAAGTTTCCATCAGCTTCCTGCTGGCTTTAATCCATCACCCCCGCTGTCTCTGGGGGATCCTGTCCTCACTCCTGTCTTTATATGGGACTACGCTTGATGAATATGCTTTCCATTGACGGAGTCTAATCACCAAAGTCTTTCTCTATTGCTAATCTCAGTAAATATTGTTTTCCACTACCAACTGATCACTCCTTTTTGAAATACCTATTATATCTTGATATAGCAAAAAGATTGAAACATAATTAATATACTGGCTGGACAAATCTATGGTACACCAGCAGTGTCACAAGTAATAGAACCAAGTTGTTAGGAGTTGAAATCACTAGAACAATAGTTGAGGCCAAACTGCCTCATAAAGCCTCAAGATCCTGAAAAAAGGTGCAAGGCATCACTCATTCACCAATGAGAGTAGCAACCCTGATCTGCCCATTGTGTGGCAGAGTAAATGAAACCAGAGGTGCCGTGGGTCTATATGCCCTTACACTGGCCTGCTTAATCAGCCACCCAGTGTGACAAACTCAGCTAAAACAGATGCTGTCACACTGGGCTATAAAGAGCTGGCATGACTGTGTCAAGTCTCTCACACATTTAATGCAAAGCTCAAATGCACCAATCAGACACACTGAATTAGCCCTTTCCTTCTTTTTTTGTTGTAAATAAAGAGCCTCTCTGGCTAACGGATGATTTATATGGGTGATGATACATTTGGGAAGAAAGATGTACATTTTGCTATAATGTGATAACATGTCACCATGGCCTGAGGTTAAACAATCTAGGACCATCACCAGAGAAATAGTGAAGAAAAATAGTGAGAAAAGTTTTAAAGAGCCAGCATAGATCCTCAGCTTGCAAGAGAGACCAGCTCAAGTGCAAAGGATTTACCCCAGCGGCACAAATAAGTCAGCCAACAGGGAATATTGGGAGGATATGTTAGATGCAACAGTATCTGGCATTGTTAACACAAACTGCCATAAGAAAAGCAAGGCTAAGGCTCACCAGAAATAACCAGGGCCATTTTCCAAAAACTCAATCCTAGAGCCATCTCAGTTTTACCTGGACTTAAGCCATTTTCCTTCTCTTCCTCTAGCCTCTGCAGGACCTTGGTGATGCAGGCTACTGTTGGGATTACTGAGGCCTGGCACAAACAGGGGAAACAGGGATTAAAGAACCCCATCTCATGGATTTGGACCAATGTCATACACCATAGAAGAGTCTGGTGATCATACACCAGAGCAGCAAAGAAATCCTGGATAAACAGAGCTAGCAGAGCATCACAGATGACAGGGTGGATGAAATAGGAAAGTCTAGCAACTTCAAAGTCAAACAAAGGCACCATGAGATCATGTTGTGCAGTTAGGATCTCACAATCATGCTAAAAGAAATTTAAAACATGAGCTGAGTGACAAGGGATTTGTTGGGGTGTGAATTGTAATAAACTACTTCACTTTTCTAAGTAGGCACATGTATTTCACGATATTTCCTCTTATTAAAATAACACCTTATAGGAGAATTGGCAGTGGTATAGCTCATTGAGTTCTTGCTAGTTCAGCTTATGCTACTAGATTTGTTTCCTTCCTCATGTAAATGCAAACTGTTTTACCTGTGTTAAGGTCTTTCTGTTCAGGCTCCAACATTGGGCTATAAGGAGCCGTCAGTGCTCTCACTCATTTAATTACGCCCATGTGATGTAGGCCTACAGGCTGAGAGCTACACCTCGCCTGGCTTCCCTAATCTGATGGCAAATAAGGGTGACATCCATCTCACCATGTCAGAAATAGTAATGGCCACACTTTCTCTTCTCTCTTTGGTCTACATTGATGCAAGACAGCCATTCAGCCTCCACTCCCCTCTCATCCTTCCTTTACTCTTACCATTCATCACAGGAAGTCTCAACAGATGAGATCGTTTAACAGTGGGCGTGAATGGTGATGTGCACTCTCTCCTTCTGTTAAAAAAAAGCCTCTGCGATTTGGAGTTCAGAGCCTGGCTTCAAAGAAATTTGTCACTGGGACGGACATTTTAATTGGACCATTAACTTTTGGAAAGCCTCGTCCAGATATCTTGATGAGTCGGTTTTTCTCCCCTATCCAAAACTCAAACTCAGTCCTTTACACACACCTCTGACAACATCTTCATACGCACCATTTCCACCTATTACTGTCAGAGACTTTTTCTCCCAAGTGCATTACACACTGCTGTGGCTCAGTAAAAAAGATAGGAAAAGATTGGTGAAGATTATTGTGAAAAGTGGACAATGCTTCTACAATGAATGCTCTGATCCCATTGTATGGTCTTTTTATAAAATCTGTAGAACAGTTGTTGTTGCCAAAAACGTACATGCCTGCAATGTACATGTTGTAGGTTGTAATGCACAACATGCTAAAGATACAGAGCAGCTAACTTACATATCGTGACTCCTTGTTGCCATCCAACATTCCAAATATACATGAAATACATTTTATGCCGTACCCACCCCACTCTATTGTGGTGCCTGCAACAATTTCATAAAGGTGTCAATTGAATAACCAGTAAAATCTGTTTGTATCTCCTTGCACATTGTATGAATATAATTCTGATCACACTGAAGCACATTTATGTCTCTTTGCATTTGCTGTAATGTTATTCATAAATGTGTTGATTGCAAATCAGTCCAAGCAAATACAAGAAAGAACAAAACTTATGCTCTTGGACTTTAAAACACTGCCACACAGCAAGCAATGAAAATAAAGAAGGGGAGTAGAAGAGAGAGTGCCAATTCTCAAAACCTATCGAAAATAACTCTCGCCAGACGGATGAGGTGAGAATGAAAATAGAAGCATACAATAGAGGAAAGACTTTCGTTTCTTTCTTTTGCCTGTGATCAGTAATCACTGAGGCAGACAGGAGAGAGTAATCTCAGAGAGGGTTCAACAATTCTGCCCATCCTGAGATTACATTATTTTCCCAAATTGCAAGTGAAGCCTCTCAATCCACCAGCCAATGAATCAACAGTGTAGGCATGGAGGAGAGAGCAGCATGAGGTGTCATCTAAGACAAGGCGTGTGCGAGGCATCCCATTAAGGAAAGAAAACAACTGGGAATACTCTGTGTGGAACATAATGGCAAAGCAGTGCAATGGCAGCAGCAAATTATTTCAGTGAACCCTATTGAAAAGTTTCTGTGGAGGAATTCTCTTCTCTTGGAATAGAATACATGATGTGAAGGTAAGCAAAAAACATACATTTTATATAAATAATTATTATGAGTTGATTCAAATCCTAGTTGAAGTGACATTAACAGTGGAATGTAAAATTAAATGAACATGTAATTAAATACAGAACTAAGATTTGTCGTGGTTGTCCCAAAAGTCTCCTCAAAGCATTTCTTAACTTTAGACTTTCATTTATTGCCCATTATGAAGCAAAAGTAGAAACCGGCCTTTTAGCATATCTGACTTAGCCGACAATCTCAGCTTTATAGCTCAACAAACATCGCTTGATAACATTTAGCTCCAACATCCATCAGCCTCACACTCAGCCTCATACGCATGGCGGCTATGGTGCCGAACAGCTGCGTCTGGCACGCGCACTGTGTTTACATTGACAGTATGTCAGCTGTGGAGCTGCTGCTGCCAGCCCTATCTTTCTATACTGTCTGCCTTTGATAAATACCATACAATAAAAGTCAGTTTAACATATGAATGTATTCTTTCCACAAAAACACCAGAGAGGTTTTAATCTGAAACAGATACAGGAGATGTTGAGTTTAAACAATATTTTAACATTTTTTTCCACGTCTGTGACATATTCTACAGATATAGACATTAAAACTGTTGTGAAAGGGTGAAAGATGTATATGTTGCTGGTATAATATCATCATTAGGGAGAGAACCAATACTTCGGTACCAAGTCAATGCCAACGTTTTAAAAATTGTGACGGTATTCAATTCTTCTCAACCTGATGGAGCACATCCTGTACTTGTAATGACCGTCCCAGATGCTCTGCAGAGAAACACAGAGACAGACGCTCTATAGCGCAGATACAGTATTTATTTTACCAGTGTGGACCAGGTAAAGCAAGAGTGAACAGCAGTGAAAACATCAGCTGGTGCCGGTGACTTTCGGTAGCACATTGTTTTCATCATCATTTGAGCCTCTTCCACACTCGCCTCACCTGCTGTTGTTAAAACGGAATTGCGGGTGAAAAATTCTTAAACGCAAGTTGTGTTTTTTGGATGACTTTATAAAACTTACTGCTAAAGAAAGTCAATGCTGAACAGAGACCCCAACAGAGAGACAGAGACAGAGAGAGGCACACTACCAGTGTGTGTGAGAGAGAGATGTGTGTTGTAAACAGTGAAAAGCAAGATGAGCAGATTAAAGTAGTTTGTGAGTTAAGTAAGTAAATCGTGACATGCCTATTTGACATAATTATATACAGACCATTTTCACTGTCTATTTTGCTGGGACCTTGTGGAAAAAATAGGCGAGAATTTAAAGTGAAATGTGTGACTGAGATGGGCAGTGTGACTGCTCTATTAATATAAACCGAAATAAAAATCAAGACATTCCGCCCTCAAGTAGGCAGTGTGAACCATTCTCTTTATTTTGTCAGCCTCAGCTGCAGTTTCATCAAACTCTGTAAAGCTGTATTGTGAATGTAATGCTTACATGTTAGCATGCCATATTTACCATAATGCTAGCAAGCTATGTTTATTGTCCCAGTCGAAATTCAGGCTTTTCAGGGTAAAGGCACATCTACAGTATGATGGTGCACATTTTATTATAAACTCAAAAGCCTTGTGAATGTTGATTAAACTCTAGCTGAAGCTGATGCTTTGCTAGTTCATGAAGAGTGCTGAGGTAGAATGTGTTGTGAAAGGATAAGCAAGCAACACAAAAATGAACCAAAACCGTGTGACATGTCCCTTCCTTAGTATTCCCTTCACTGAAGGCAATTTTTTTTTTTTTTTTGCTGCCATAAGCACTCACAGTACAGTACCAAATGTGCATGAAACTAATTTCCAAAAAAAGCACTATTTACTCCTTTTTGAGTAACGTTTGCTGAAAACTACAGTGCCCTGCTGTTTACGGAAATTATTTAGCCTTAATTAGAAATAACAGTATTTCTCATTCTCCCACATGATGATTTTTGTCTGCAGTGGGAAGAAAAGGGCTATGGACATAGTGAAGGGAAGATGCAAAGTATTGAAACACATTGTTTTTATCCCTTCATAGGAAAATAACAAAATAAAAAGTATTGCCAGCCTTATTATTATTTAAGTCAGAACTGGATGACATCTGTTTTAAACATCATGTTCTTTAGAAGAAAAAACCATGACAACACAGAAGAATTGGAAACTTACTGTTACGTGAGAACAAAATCATGGTAATTTAAATCCCATTACAGACTATACCACTGATTAGAACTGTTAAGGGCTCACATTTTGTGACATTTCAGGACAATGCTAATGCCTATGATTAGTGTTTCATGACATACTGTATCCACAAATGAGCAAGACCACCAATTATAAACTGGTGGACTCAAAGGGTGGGGGGGGCATGTTTGAAAAAAATTGCCATCTTGGATGTCCCTATGGAACATGAACAAAATGCCTCCGATGGTGGCCAAATGTGCAAGAAAACATGATAAAATGCCACTGCAGTGGAGAAAATGTGATGTAGTGCACCTATGAGTGCCCTTGAAATGGAGAAAATACAATTCCATGCCTGTGCCCTTCCAGTGTAGAATTTAGCTAACTGTAGTCTGCCCCACATACTATAAATTAGTTAGCCTCTACGTGCCTCTAAATGGTCAATAGTTAATAGTTCCCTGTGTGTTTTTATCATAGAGGTATACTTTAATAGAACAATTTTAATCAACCAAGGTTTGGTAGTTTCACCACAAATACATCACAACTTTCTATGCACTGGTGCCCCACCGCATTTTTGAATGATCAGATGGCTAATTGATGAATTGAATTGAACAATTCATAAATACATACACAATGCAATACATAAAATGATATAAAAACCATATCTGTGTAACAGAACACAGTAATGCTTCAAAAAATTAGAAAGATCACTTCTATTTCAAGGAATCCATTTCAGTTTAGTTCCTTGGGGGGTGTCAGGCTTAAACCAGCATGTTTGGTTGGCAAATCGATGAGTCTGAGCCACCAAGGAAAAGAATCTACAGTACTATTGATTCTGAAAATCTGTCGCACCTTTCACAATCTCTAGAGAGACCCTTAAGCACATCTTACTTTGAGGCCTGTTAAAGACATCCGAAGATACTGATTACAGCACAGCTTATCCAGCATGTTCTGGTGGAACTAGGAGCCTTTTGATACTCATATCCTTGTGGTAATTATAACAATACATTGTAAAACAATTAATAGTCTAACTAACATGAGTATTTGCATAATTAACAGTTTATGTTCTTGCAACATAAATTATGTTTTTCTATGGAAGAGCTCTCTCTTTAAAATACATACAGTGGCAGTGTGCTCCATGTACAGAAGTACAATCCCTTTTTTTTTAACTTCCACAGAAAGAAAAATGCTAAACAAACACTTGGTGCAGTGCATGTAGAACCTTAGGCTATTTTTATAAATAAAGTGCAATTCTAATATATTTGCCATTCCCTCTGTTCATTATTGGTGTTTCTTAGGAGTATGAAAATTACTAACCTAATTCAGTAAAACATGACTCGAGGCAAAATTTGTGGAAAATAAGCAGACATATTACCTAGACTTGATAATACCAATTAACATTTTGCAAAGATTGTCTCTGGGTAAAGCCACATTTGAGATTTTCATGACGTACAGCAAGAATTAGGGTGTGAAGACTTTTCATATATACTTTATATATATTTATATCTTACTTGTATGTACATCAAGTGTTTATATTTACCTTTATTGGGCTTTGTTGACCTTGTTTTTATTTCTATTTTTGCATTAAAAATAACAAAATATTCTTGTATGTCTACCTACTTGGCCAATAAAGAAATTAAACGGACTTCTGCAGTTATATGCAGCTTTTGCTGTCTGTATAGTCATAGCAGTAGCCAACACCCATATATATATATATATGGTCAGCCACTTGCAGAGCACAAGCTTACTGACAAGAATAGTTGTCTGCAATTATAATCAGTGCATGCTAATTTTAATGTTACTCATACATATATGATTCTTTCTTAATTCTTGCATTAGCTGAACTGAGAAGTGTCGAACTGTTGCTGTTGAGGGCTGGTGTTGTGATGTTTCAGATGGGAACTGTTTGAAAATGTTTAATTTAGAGTTAGACAAAAGATAAAAGTTAAGTTAAAGAAGTGCAGATTTGAGTACTGATCAGATACTGAACCCTTTGTTAGCCGTTAGTTACTGATTTGTTTTTGACCTTTTTTTGTATAACTTCATAGTGTTTACCATTACTTTTGTGGTGTGTTACTACTCTGTTGTATTCAGTGTTAATTGTTACAACAATGGAAATATTAGTATTTGTGTAAATTCCTTTTTAAATTGCCTGTTGTTTACCCTTTATTATTTTTATTTTTTTTACAGTAATATCTAAAATATTTATGATAAATTCAACAAATGTGGTGCGTGCAAATGTAAATATAGAAAATAATAAGCTTGAAAAACGTAGTTCAAAATGTCAATATATAGACCAGTAGCAACATTAATCCGCTCTGACCTGAAATCTGTGGTCAATCCTCTGCATAGCCATACAACAGGTATAGACAGCTGAACAAATAAGCATTACAATGACCTTCATTGTAATTGGAGTTCAACATCAAGTAAATGGTCTGAAAAGTTGATGGTGATCCTGTCTTAATGCACAACTGACCACAATAAGTCACACTGATTGCATTTTAATGCTGTGTGGAAAAAACAACAACGTTAATGGTCCAGTGTTGGCACATGGTACCGAACGTTGACAGAGACTTATCTCACCCACTGTGGAGACAAGTCAATCAGTGTGAGGGCTGTTGCCAAATACTTGTTGTCGCTTTGTGTCTCTGCTGGAAGGGTCACACTCATCATGCTTTCCACTAATACATCCTGTCCACTAATACATCCGGTCCCTCACATCCCCTAATACCTCACACCTTGACCATGTCGACCGATCAGCATCTGTGACTCATCTACTGCATATGTTACACAAACAGCCGCAGCCTCATAACAATTTAATTGCCCTGGACTTTGTATTTAAAGTATAGGTTAGAATAATGAGATATGATCTCTGCGGCCCCGTTGCACAAAATGACCATAATAGGTCTACCGGGGATTGATCAATAGCAATGACTCACTGATTACTTTGGCAGGTTCTCAGACTGCTGGCTTTAAAAACACATTTTCCAGGTCATATTGTATAATGGACAATATCCTTCTATCAAAATTTCAAATCACTCATACAGAGGCCAATGCAAGAGGAGATACATTCTGTGATGTAGCATTTCATTATGAGTGCCGATACAAGTAAATAAGGGGCAGGGATTACTTAATAGCTTTTAAAGCTAACTGCTCCTATGGAAAACTTAAATGGGTTTTAGTCTTTGTACTTTGTGGAACTATGCCCTGTACTGTCGCCCAGCAAGTTTTGAATTTGTTCTCGCCAACTTTTCCAACCCCTAAGGTCAAAGTCCAGTACGTGCTTCTAAGCTTGCAGTGGGGAATTTTCCAGCGGCGACATAAGGTCACAAAAAACCTAGGGTTCTAATGGTGGTTAGAAGCTTGCTTTCACTCCTGAGCAGAAAATGACGAAGCTTTCTTTACTGCAGCTCTGCATGGGCAGGGCTGCACAAGTCATCAGTCACATAGGTGCAAAGGGGTAAGGGTGGGCACATCCAGACCAGGATTGAGAGTTGACTGATGGGTAATTGCAGTAAAGCTCTGCCACTGAGGCTAGCCATCTATTAACGTCAGTCCTACCAACTGAGCCCTAGGTCTAGGGTCTGGACTGTGTTGCTATGGAGCATTTGATTTCACAGCACATTTGGTAGTTGGATCCACAATATGAACTACATTGCAGCTCCTCTTATATTTGCAATTTAAAAGTGCACAAAATTATAGCGAGCATATCGTAATTATGGAGAGAAAGTAAGAGAAAGTAATAGAGAGGCAGACCTTTCTTGCTACACCCATAAGTGGTACTGCTCTCAGCAATTTTAAACATCAATAACTCTGTCTGTCCGGTTTTATGCCAGAACCATGGTGATTGCGCCAGATGAAAATTGAAGTGATTTTCTATACAGGATTCATTATGTGTGATGACGGCATGTGCTGGAAAGTGAATCTGGAGTTGCATCAGACTTTACTCAATAGATGTCACCTGACATGTTTTTTCATGCTTCCTGTTGCTTCCACATATAACACATACATCTATATTATATTTATACTCCTCCTATATGACACCTGCAGGGCACACAGTATTACACACCACTTAGAGACAGCAGCAAACACAGTAGGTTTTTTTTTTCTGAAAATAAATAGACTTTTTAATCAACATAAATCTGCAAATGTGGCCTTTTTATATGTGTCACAGGTTAAAGCTCAAACCTGTGACACGACAACTAAGCTGGATCTGGATTTCGGTTATAGTAGGAGCTTTTACTTGTGGCACTACTTACTTCTGTAATTGAAGCATTGTAAAAAATGCTCTGTGATTAAAATGACATAAATGAAGCAAATGTAATGACTTTTGTTTTGAATCTAACTAACAACTTTCTTTCTGTCCCTTTTAAGCTCATTGTTTTTTTATGCTTTGTATGTAAATTCTCAAAAAGTGAAATAAATATTTTCCCACCAAGAATTATGTCAAAAAGGCAAAGTTATGAGAAGCCATTTAGGCCATAATTCATTCTTTCTCACACAAACTCTATAATTACCTCACACTGACACAACTGTATACTCTCCCACACACATTATTTACCCTCTTACATTCACAATCATATACTCTCACACTGGGCCATAAACCATAATTACTTACACACACAGCTGTACTCTCTTAGAAACACTATCATTCTTATTTAAAGACAACCTGATACTCTGACATATTCACCAAATTACTCTCTATAGTAGAGAGAATAGTGGCGTGTATAAGAAAGAATCATAATGTTGGAATGAAAGAAACTGTAAGTCCATGAGAGAGTGTAGTAGTGTGTGTGAGAAAGAATGATAGTGTAAGTGAGAGACAATGGTTGGGCGTGTGAATTAGTATAATGATGTGTGCGTGAGACAGTCTAATGATGTATGTAAGACTCAATGAACTGTGCAAGAATAACAATGTATGTAAAAAGAAAATAGTTGTGTGTTTGACAGAGTAGGGTAATCTAAGTCAGGGACAATGGTTGTGTTTGAGAAATTATAATGATTTATGTCAGAGGGACTTGTATTATTGTGTGTGAGAGAGTATAATTAAAAAGGAAGTTAGTTTGATCGAACAGGAAGACAGTTTAAATCCTCATTCCATCATTGGCTTACTGCTTTGAAAACAAAGCCTCTACCTGCCCAGAGCACTGCTAGCTAAATTGCAGATAAATTCATTTGAAAACTCAAGATAAGTGGAAGTGAGACGATGTTTAATTCAAGAGTACCCCTAACAATCAGTCACCCCAAGTACAACATGAGCAACTTACCCACTGTTTGTCCCTTAGAATAAGTTGGCTGTATGCGTTGGCATCAGCAGGAGAACATTGCACAGGCACAGACAGCAACTTGAAATTGGCCCACTGACCAATACAGGAATGTCTGATGAGGTCCTGACTTACATTGTTAGTGATATCCAGGTGAGAGCTGTGTATTATGAGGCCTTCGGTCATGCAACATCAGAATACAGCTTGGCCTGTCCTACTGGGTTATTCCATACATAATAGCATGCAGCTATTTTTTGCCAACTAATTCAATTTTTTTTTAATCCTTATACCGTGTTAAGCAGTGGCAACTTAAGGTGGCTGATGCAGGTATTTGCCATAGGCAAACAGTGTTTGGGGCTGAAGGAATGATCATGCAGGAAATCAATTTTTGGCTGAGGGAAGGATGACACTTTGTCCCGTGGCAAAGGCTAGAATTTGACCAGGATTTAATGGTCCCCCTTTCTCTAACACAGAAAGAAAAAGGAAAACCAAACAAGTAAACAACTAAGAAAACAATGATGATATTCAGAAATCTTACCAGCAAGTTAAAAGTACTATATAGAAAGAGAAACATAGAAAGGAAAGTGGGATATGTATGTATGTAATGGGAGAATGTAAAACAAAGGAAGGAAAAGGTAACAGAAATACAAAGATAGCATATAAAAGCTTTTAAGAGTATAGAGTGAAAGTCAGTCAATTGAAAGAGAGTGAAAGAAAGGATGTAGGAGAGAGAATGAAAAGTTAGTTATATTGAGGATAGAAAGAGTGAGAGAGAGAGTAAAAAATAAATGTGAATGGGGGAAAAAAAGATACAACATATGGAAGCAGAGGAAGTTGATCAGAGGGTCCTTTACAATTGTGATGCAAATGTACATTAGTAGTCCAGATATTATGTCATACTTAGCAAAAATATTTACCTTCAACATCCTGCAGATAAACACTCCAAAATGGTACAACTTCCTCTGCCCTTGTCTTGTTGCTTCCCACTTAAGACAGCCAGATGTGGAAAAGGTGATCCATTACCTCAGCACTGAGCTAGCTGCAGTGGGGATGGTTGGTGGCACAAAAAAAGGACATGTCTGCATGCATACGGGTAGCATCGAGAACACCAAGGGTCCCCTACATAAATGTACAAAAATGAGAAACACGAGTAGACGAAAATGTTTATGTCTTGTTTCAAATTGGAATGATAATCATTGATTGTTAGCAGGGTGGGGGTGGGTGTGGTGATTTGCATTACCAATAATAAAACCATCCAAATGTGATATGATTGATGTCTTTGACAATCTAATAAACACGTTCAGACTTGCCAAAAATAATTTCAAATCCAGTTCAGTCCCAACTTTGCTATCTCTTAGTCATTTGTCATTTTTATCATTCATATTAGCTTATTTTATATCAGTAGATGGGTGACTGTTTTGAGTTATTCTTACAGAGCACTTGTAAGCCTAGTTGACAGGGAACACAAAGTTTCTTTTCAGTTAGCAGCTCTCTGTACTCTCTGCATTTCAGTGGCTTGAGACACCCTGCATTTGCCAGGTGTGTTGTCTGAAGACGTATACCAGTGGCATTAAATGTAGGAAGAGGAAGTAACTGTTAAAGTTATACATCACCCATCGTATCGATAAGTCAGTAAGTAATTGTTTTTGTGAAGTTGGAAGTTATTTATTCTGTGTTTTGAACAACAAGACTTGTGTGTTGTGATAGCCTATTGTTTTGAATTAAATGAATAAAATGTTCAGTCTCCTTGCGGCTGTTAAAATCAAATTAAATTAATATCAGCAATTTGTGACGACTAGTTGACTGTTGGCTTCATGTTTTGACTACTGGTCGACTAGGAACAAGGGCAGCCTTGATTTTTGTTGCCTTTGCAAAGGAGCAGGCATCCTGGAGCTCTTTAGAAAAGTCAGACTTTCCCTTCCGCATGGCAGCTAACCATACTGACATCATAGCCTATGACGCTTTACTGTGACTAGCAAAAGCCTTGACAACAACACATTGATTGTTACAAACCAGTGCAGACACATTGTGCATAGTTTGTGCTTTTATATTGGGTTTGGTAATAATAATGAGTGGGGCAGAACGTTATAAATATCAATTTAAGTGCTGAAAATAAGTATGATATTCCAATTATCATTTTAATTGTGGTGGAAACTCAGTCAATTTGGTAGCAGATGTTAAAAACTGGGACATATTTGTGTTTTACAGATATTTGTCGGGACTCGGGACACCTAGCTGGAAACTAGAACAATCCCGGACAAACCAGGACGTTTGGTAAACCATAGACGTAGTGCCTGTGGATGGCTCTCGTCCTTGATTCAGCATTTCTGTAACAGCAGATGGAGGACTTAAAATGTTGTCTCTGAGTAACTGAGTCACTCCCTGTGCACCTTCTTCTTGTGGGAAGATGGACTGTGTCAATGAAATCCTTCTTCATTTATAAAGAACAGATCATTTTTCAACTATTTCCCTTTTCAAACATTCTCTCTACACAAACAATTTATTCTCAAGTACTTCATCTCTCTTATATGTGATATTATCCTCTCTATATAGTCATATAGAATTTTGTTTTACATAACCTCACTTACATGCTATAATGCTTCTTTACATAATGCTATTATCCCCTTGTGTGTTATGTAGAATAATAGCGTAGGAGAGTAGTATGAAAGATTGTATAGTAGTATTTGTGAAAGAGTTGTGTGTGGGTAAGAAATATTACTTATGGTGGAAATGGTCTATTTACTCTCGCTAACAAAATGTCTCATAAAAAGCATACAGAGGCTGTTTAAAAAGAAAAGAAAAACTGCTTCTACAGTAAGTCTTCCTACAATACACACACCTGTAGCTATAGCACAACCTCTCCCATCCACACAACCCCTAAAACGTTTATGATGACAACAGGTTAATTTTCTAAGAAAAAATTATTAAAGCTTTACCAGCTCAGTACCATACTGCACGTAAATCTAAATTACAGTTTGTCAGAGGCAAATGCATGCAAAGTGACAGAATGTTTAAGTTACTATTTTTCATGTTTTGGTGTCATGTTAGACTTGTCGATCAAAATATCTAAGTACTAATGGAATAGCAGGTAAAATCAGAATGAGGATATATTATAATGAGCAGTCAGCATCATAAAAAAAGCACATGAAAAATATTAGAGATTGTTTATTGAATGACATTTTTTCAAAGCCATCCTTCCTAAGCCACCTTGCTTTAAAAACCCAGGCATGCACAGGAAAAGTATTGTGGGTGTTATTTTATTTTTTGTTTTCGAGACATTTTTCCCAAGGGATATACTGAGGAAAAATGAAAAATGCTAACTTCTAGTTTATGAGATTTTTTTTTTCATTCAAGTGAAATAAATAAATAAAAATAACCGTGTCCTCATCAGTTAAGGGTTGGAAAAAGAATAACTGAGTTCAGGGCCATGCTATTTCTGTCTGTCACCAGAAAACCTAAGTGTTCTTTTTACTTCATGTCTTTCAATTTGAGTCAATAAAATATTATGCACCAAAAAAAGTGTTTTGGCCCTCCTGCTGTCATATACTTGTAGACTAGCTCAGTCCCCTCCACATACTGTACCACTCCTCCCTTTCACTTTCTTTCTTCTCTGCATTAAGGACCTCAAGCTGGTCTTGCTATTATTTATTTTGTTCCTGCAAACTATCTATCTCACTGTGATTTTCATATCCACCTCTAGCAGTCTCTAGGAAGTATTTGTTCTCTCCTGACTCCATATTGGTCTGTCCTTTGTTGTCCTGTCAAAGACTTTGCGCTTAATTTTTTTGATTAAAGCACTTTCTAATTAAATGTACAGCAACTCCATCTGAGAGAGGCATTTTGATTATGTAGCAGTGGCCTGTATAATTCAAGGTCTTCAAAAGGAAATGGATTCTCTGACCAGCTCCACCACCCTGTTTTGTTCAGTAGATCTCAGAGAGAAAAGAAAAGAGTAAAAAACTAATTGAGAAGAAAAGGAACAACCATGACGTTCACCACACTGATTAATTCTCTTCTGTATTCTACAGTGTGCGTGTGCAGTAAAATAAAGTTAGACCTACTGTATGTCCAAGGCTTACTGCGAGACTTCTTTATATACAAGTAAAACCTTCAAGTTAGAGTGAAAAATAACATGTTTTTCTTGGATGTTTGTGGCTCATTACACTTAAGCCTGGGGACAGTAATCTATGAGATTACAAATAAGTGGGCCCTACTGCTGGAAGGCAGGATCTGTGCATTTTTGCGTGGGGAGAGGGAATTTGGCAGGCTGCTGTCAAGCCAGTGGATCAAAGTCCTTTTCCCACTGCAGTGGCTCATCACAACAACACAGAATGAGGGAGAGAGAGAGAGAGAGAGAGTAAGGGAGAGAGAGATAAAGGGAGACAGAGATCTTGGAGGAAGACAGCTTACGCCACTCATGGTTGGCTTACTGTGCACACTTGCTTCACAATTTAGATCCAAAGCCCATACTGAGCATAGCTCAATAAAGCACTCAAGTCAGCAGGGGAGACTAGATGTGCTGTCAGTGTCAGTACATCCAAATGGATTGTGACAGTGACACATGAGAGCATACAGAAGCAATGTCTCCATGCAAAATATGAAAAGGATGTCAACATTTGGAAATATTACGGTTAAAAAAATGTACCAAACTTTAAAGATTTATCCCCACAGAAAAAGATATATAGTGGACCGCACTGCTGTAAGCATACTGTAGCTTTGATTGAGTACTGAAAACATTAGTTGATGTTTACATGTTAAAGTACAGAGTAGGTATTTCGAGGAATCGTAATAGGTACTGTCATTAACTACAAAAAAACTAACATTCTGTCTCATATTTCTCATCTCATATTACTGAAACTTTTGCTCAAAGGGAGTACACATGTAATCCATGTGTTCTCCATCACACTGCAGCAGCCTGCTCCCTCTGAATCTTTTCCCCCCTTGCACCAAGAAGTGCATGTAAGCATAAAATTCAGTGTCTGGCTACAGGCGTTTTCCATGTGACTTGATATCTGTGGACATTAGAATAATGCCACAGCCTAGGAAGGAAAACAGATTTATGCAGACAAAAACAAAACTTCAATTAAATCAGGCTTCGGGATTACTGCCACTGCTATCGAGGTGCCCTTGAGCAAACTACTTTATCCCCAATTGGTCCGATGGAGCTACACAGTGGTCAACCACAATCCCTGGCAAACAGCAGTATGATGCCTGCTGTGGCTGATTATTCAGCCACGACTCCTTAATCGAAAGTAGAGAGACAAGCTGTGTGAAAACGTTCAACACAGAAGTGGAAATAATGCAAAAAGAAAATAATGGCCTTGTTACGTATCACAACAGGTTATACATGTTTCAACATTCAGCTTACACACCTATATTTGGACATTTAATCGAGATGTTAAGTAATATCTGCAGTGGCTGTCACAGTTCGAGAGATCTCTCTCTTCCTCCCTCTCTGTCTCTCTCGGCATTCATTATTAATCAGAGAATGTTCTTTTTGGTTTCATGATCGCTTTGATAATCAAGGTTGCTGATGGGAGAGCACACATTCAAAATTGATAGTTTGAGCATGGACTACTCAAGGGACAAAAGTGTTAATTAATTAAGCAGTAAGGTGAACAGAAAGTGCTTGGGCTGTGCTCAGAATTCTGGAGCCCTTTGAGAATTTACCACAGACCCCCCCAGAAGCCCAGAATTATCGGTATGGTCACAAAAAGTGATTCATGGCGTTTTTTTGTACTTTATTTTTATTTTCATCATGAAAACAAGTGCTTACTGATTCAAAATCTCTACAAGCAAGGGCTACAGTATGAACCACGCGATGCCCAGCCCGTATGGGTTTATAAAACGCTAAACCAACAATCAAAATGTCCATGCAACAGTTCATGATCGGTATAATGTTTACCATCGTCATAATTTTAGCATAGCATGAGAGAACATTTAACAGAGCACAAAACAAAAAGTACATTTGAGGATGATAGAAATGTAAGTAGTTTTGCTTGTGCTTGGTCAACCCAAAGTATTGGACAAATTGAAATTTTGACATGAAGGACATGAAAAGTCAGCGGACTTAAGTTAATCCTGTTGGGACCATGCAGGCCTGTTTCAAATGTCACAGCAACCTCTGTCAACTTCAAGGTGGCACTAAAGGAAAAGGCAGGCTATCACCAAAGACTTTAGGATTCATCATGTGGGAACCAAAGTTTGTGCCAATCCCTCTTAGAGTTGAAATATTTCACTGGATCAATGAAAACTTTGATCAGCTGGTGGCCCTGAAAAGTCCACAAAGATCGAGAAAGTTATTAGGATTTATCCTCTGGCCATCATAAATGTCTGTACCAAATTTTGTATCAGTACATACCGGAAGTTGGGATATTGCTGTCTGATCAAAGCGGTGGACCCATCGACCGACTGACATTGCTATCCATAGAAAAGTTTCTATAATGAAGGATACACAGTTGCTGCCATGCTGTATCTATGAATTTTGTCAAACTAAAACCTAATTTTTTAAGTTGCAATGGAAGGGAATAGCACAGAGAAAGAGAAGAATGAAGAGACTTTAGGAAAAAAAACAGCCATTTTTAGTACTTGCAATCTATAAAAACAATGAAAAAAACATGCAAGACAGAAGACAATGCAAAATAAATGCAAAATAAATAAACTCAGCACAAAGGTTGGGTTTCTTAAATGGAGACCAAAAAAATTGTATATTGACAACATATATTGAATATGCAATATATTGATATATACTATTCTTTACTTTATTCAGTTACTTTTCATTTTGACTATTATCCGAAAAAATTTCTTACAAATGAAAAACTGGGTACATTAAAAACTGCATGCCAGTGTCCACCTTTCTCCTCAATCAATCTTCAACATATGGTTAATTAGGA
This sequence comes from Morone saxatilis, assembly GCF_004916995.1. Lineage (NCBI taxonomy): Eukaryota > Metazoa > Chordata > Actinopteri > Moronidae > Morone > Morone saxatilis. Next base: position 23,821,160 of record NW_023339740.1, on the reverse strand, counting down.
ACATGGCACTTCCTAACACTTCTCAAAAAAAAAAAAAAACTCAATGAGAGAGCGAAATCCAATTATTAAGAACATCTAACTTAAAGCAGTTGTGTTAATCTAACTTGTTATCATTTATCAATAAAATATGCTTTGTTGGAAGTTAATATTTTCTACATGAATCTCCCATTTTGATTGAATACCTGCTATTACTAATGCATTAAGCATCAACGGTTAATGCATAACTAATACTTATTTTTGAGAAGAATACTTTACAAATTAGTATTTTTTTATCATCAGTAGTTGAGGAATAGTGGTGGTACTTTTTCTTGAGTAGATTTTCCTTACTCTTTCTGCCACTGCAAGCTTGTATGCTTGACTGACAAACAAACTGCATCCTGTAATGTGCTACTGCCTGTCCTTAACTCCTCTTCAAGTGTACCTGCTGTTCTGGCATCAAGGTGTAAATTACGTTGAGCTAATGGGACATGGCTTCAGATGAAAAATCTTGTCGTGGGCGTTTGGCCTAAGAGGCTACAGTTGGAGTCACAACTGACAATGATGATGTAGCAAGGACAGCAGGGGTAAACCGTTAAAAACCAGCAAGAGGTCATAACACATAAAGCCTACACAGCAACTGAAAGCCAAGTTGATGTATTTCATGAACAGTGGGAGAGACGCCTGTGGGCACAAACAGATAAAGAAAGCCGTGAGATTGCACCAGACGTGTGATCGATGTAAGAGAAGCCAATTTCATGGGTGCCATGAATGCCTGGCAAAGTATGCTGCACGCAGCCATTTTATGAATAAAAGAAAAAAAATAAACTGTGAATGTGGCTTGGACCGGGGCACGGATGTGTGAGCTGAGGATGGTATGATAATGAAATAAATGTTACATTTTAGTTGCATGGGGGGATGAGTTACTTCTTGTTCTATCCAGCAGCATCAGAGATAAACCTTTTACACCTCACCAAGATTAGACTTCCTTCTCAAAGCAACAGGGGTCTGGTTGTTGTTGGTCAAGCTGAATGCCAAACAATGCACAAATTCAAGGCCTGCAAGCCTGCAGCTGCCAAATTAAGAAGGAACTGGTCATATGCGTACAACCCATGGATATTGTACAAGCACTGTGCAGCCATCGACAAAGCTGAATGAAAGTGTATGTTGTGTAAATTGTCATATGTAGTCATCAATGGAGCAGTCCTTTGTACTTTCGTCCATGGTCGACAGGTAAGCCTCTCACCCAGTGTCAGCTGTGATCTGCTCCAGCTCCCTGCGACTGTTCAAAGGAAATAGCTAATAAATGAATGACTACTCTTGGTGTTTTTTTAGCAGAGAACATTTGTCAAATAATGCTTGGACTGTGGACTGTGGAAGTGTGTTGACTTTTTAAATTACTATCTTTTCAGCTTGAACATTTTCATATTCATATGTAACATTTTAGAGGAGACCATTTGTCCCATAGAGGATGTGGTCAACAGGAGAGAGATGAAGACCACAGTAATCACACACTAAATACAATAATAATGATGAGGTTGCAAGATGTGGCTTTGGATTTATAAGAAAAGTATCCAGACAGTTAAATAATAATTGTGGGAAAAAGACTTTGACCTGCCGGCTGCAGCCCACTTTATGTTGGAACCTCTCATCTGATTTGGTCCTACACCATCCCAAAATTGTCGATAGGCAGCTCTTACAGTATAAGGCAGATGCACAAAGCAGTATTGACTGTCATTACGTCCCCCACCCCTTCAAATGGATCTGTCCATCAAGAGGTCAAGCAGAAAAGAATCAAATGAAATCAAAACAGAAAGATCAGAGTTTGAATCGAAAATACAAATAAATTGGATAAAGGAGCAACAAGCGAAGAAATGGAATGCTATAAATAGGATATCATATTTTTTCATAAGGCCGCCATGTTGAACCATCATGTTTCTACAGAACAGCCTTTTAATTTATTAAAAAATAACATTTCTGATGCTAGTTTCAGTGCCACGCAAAATCCCGCTAGCTGCTAGCTTTCCCCAACAACAGTGCGTTTGTTGGGGAAAAATAGGTCTGTTCCAAACAAAAATTGCCAGGGCCAAATGTAGTTCCCAGTCCGACCCTGCTGTTGGGTATTCGGTAGAGCTTGAAATGTGCTTCACTCAAACATTGTCAAGGACATTGTGCAATGAGTGTGCAATTTGTTTGGCAGTTATGATGTAGGATACTGACTACACCACCAGGGTTTCAAGGTCTAGGAACTCCAGTACTTTATTTTTGTTTACAGGTTACACATAGAGTTCTTTTTGGGAGCAAAAGCAGTGTAGTTGTGAGCAAAATCAAATAGAGACTGAAGAAGCTTAAACTGAAGCCACATTCAGAGAGTCAAAAGAAAAACCCAAAGAGATCTGTTTGTAGAAAGGGATGAAAAGATATCAGTTTATATTTCTTAAAATGTTCAGCATAAGGGAAAAAACATGTCAGTGTTACTGCTTCTCAAACAGTTTGTTGTGAATGATAAAAGATAAAATAGTGCACCTTGCATGCATATGTCTTAATAATAAAGTATAACAGGTGCTGTTGCTGCTCTGAATCCTATCTCAGCGTGTGAGGCAGCATAAAGTTTTCACTTTGTCCTCCCTAAGAGAACAAAGGGGAACTCATAAACTATGAGAAAAGAAGAACAGACGTACAGACTGTTCCAAACGTATTGGGCCAGGGGTGCTGTATCCACGGTCCTTGCTGGCTGGTCATTTTGGCAAGTCAAGGGAACAGTTAAAATGACTAACAACTTCATGAAACACTATTCGTGCAACATTTTCTTCAAATTTAGATAGTATGACTTCAAGAATGATTTCTAGAATGTAACAATTGAGGACAATGGACTCGAACTTCTGGCAGCTTCAGTGGCGCAGACAATGGGTGAAGTCTGTCTCACATTCTGAGGATTCCACTGATCCATTATACTCTTAACTGATACAAACGATTATGAGGTGCCTCTGTGACCATGAACTCAGACATCAGCGGTGCTTATTTGCATACGTTTCTTTTAAATGAGTGCTGCTGCACTCCAAGAAGCAAGAAAAACTTCTCTTAGAATCATACAGGACAGTAAACATTTACACTGTTTGTACTGCTGTCTGCTCTCTGTGGTTGGCAGTAATATGCTGCAAGATATTCAGGAAGAAGACTGAAATTGGGTGATGACCTGCTACATTTGTCTGGATATCAGTTTTTATTGGAGGTCAATCTGTCAATATTAATGCTGTAGAGTGTGGGCTAAGCGAAGAAGAGTGGAATTAGAAGACATTAAGTTTAGGTAATTCCCAGATTTACTAGATAGGCTTAGAGGGTAATAAAAGGTTAGACTGCAATTTTTTAAATCATGCACAATTAATAAACATTACATTTACTTACTGCCTTTCAAAGGCCCACAGACTATACCTACCTTTTTAGTGCAGGCATAATGGAGTAGAGGCAGACACCTAGAATGGGTGGGTCCCGTAGGTCCCATGAAACTCTTGTGAGACTGGAGAGAAAGGAATTTATCTGTTGTCATTTGGCAGCTGTGTTATGTGTAATGTAAAATATAATATGTGGAGCTTTTATAAGGCCTCCACTCAAATTTATAAAAACATGACAGGAAATGAGAGAAGAAAGTGATGGGGAGAGACATGCAAAAACAGTGGCTCAAGCCTCAGGTTGGACTTCATCCACTGCTCGTGGTCAGCACCTTAACCCCTAGGCAACCAGGGAGCCTTACTAACAAAGAAAACTGCTGACACTGTGTTCATAAAGTGGCACCACATCAGTAAAGATGAGAAAGATAAGGGTTGTCCAATGCAGAAACGTGTTGTCTATGCTGTGTAGACATAGCCACAATTTTTGAGTAGAAGCTTTGTAAAAGCCATCATGGGAAATAATATTGCAGGAAAGGAGTGACAGGATCAGGATGGGAAGGGACTGGCTACAACAAAAGTTAGACCTGTTGGGATTAAAGAGGGAATTGGCAAGATAGGACAGTATTACTCTCATGTAACTATGTACATGTATGAAGATTGTACTTCATCAGTATTGGTATATTGCTGTATGTACTGCACAGCAATACAAATCAGTTTATTATTTATTTGTACTAAACATTGATTAATGAGCAGTATGTGATTTCAACTCATTTTACTGTTTATTTTGTTACAGTGGTTGCTTTTCCGTAGCCACCAGGGGAGAATGTGGTAATGAGCAGATGGTTAGGTGTGCCCAGGTGATGCTCGACAGTAAGATATGTGTATGTCAACATGTTGCTTGAATGAAATTGGCCTCCAACTGTCGTGATGTCTTGGGCCTTGTGAGTAATTGATGTATGACTAACAAAGCCTTCAGCTTGATGTCTCATGAAAGAGCTCCCCACAGCTAAAGGTGCTGCACTGTGTTTATTAAAATATTTCTGCTGATCTAGGAAACTCAGACTGTGACAGAGGATTCCAGTTGGAGTAACCATGGGGCAGCTTGCTTCTTTTATCATGATAGAGAGGAACTGAGCTTTCTGAAAAATACTTAGATACATACATACAGTGTGCATGCAGGGACTAAGCTACATAGTTCTCCTGCAAGTTTACAGGATTTTCATATTTAACTAGTGTTTCATATTTAATGTCTATGGAAAGGAAAATATATAAAATATAACTCTCCAATAACATTTTAAAAACGTTCATATTTCAAAACTGTTTTTCAGGTGGAACTGAGTTTCTGTTTGCAAATCCAATAAACGTTTGAAAACCTGTTTTCACATTTTAGTTTGTTTCATAAAAATGTCTCAATTGTCTAAATTGTCAGTATTTCCGTGTTAAAAGTATGACTCCTAGTCTAGATTGTCAAAACATATGCAAGCAAATGGTAAAAGCCACCGCTAAGTTGCTGAAATATTACAATTACTCAGCCAGGAAGCCAAGAGGAAATTCAATTTATTTAGACAATAGCGAGATACCAGGGTACATCTCATCTTCAAAATGTGCAGTATCTCAGTACAGCTATTTTTGCAATCAGCTATTTTTATGGTAATGACTTCCTTGTGATATAACAAATCTGTCTATATGGATTTCAGGCTCACGGCACGCTTCTACACTGTGCTGATCCTCTGACAAGCTGTGGGTCTTATGGTTGCACTGCAGTTATTGATTTTGTTTTTCTACGTGGTGGTTCTCAGGCCCTTCTGTGGTAAAGTTGTTCCAAAAGGTCATACCCCCTTCAAGATATATGGAATCCAGACATCTCATCCCCCAGAAAACAAACCATTTCACATGGTTCAACAAGGCTGAAAGTTTTCAGACTTTGCACCCTAGTATCTATTCTCTGGAAATATAGCGATTTTATGTTGTTGTTTTCATGCTTATTTGCTTTCATTATGTACTTGCACTCATGTTTATGGCACTATTGACAGTTCCTGTAGAAACCCTGTCACTCGATTGATTGCTTGGCAGTTACAGTACAGTATGTTGCCTGCACTGACTCATCACTCTCTTTAAGACTTTACTTGTTTATTTTTACACAGGCCATAAAGAATTACATCAGTCAGAAATGAGCAAAGCATTTCTGTGGTATTTACAGCCCTAAATGACAAGAGGAGAGCAGTGGGTGAAGAAGGTGCAAAGGAGGATTGATTTGATGCATGTGAGACTCCACAGGAAAATCAATATGCTCACCGCAACCCACGATTGACTTAACAGCACATGCCAACCACCTATGAGCGGAGCTGAGAGCAAATGTCGGCACAGTTTGTTATAGACTCTCTGCGCCGATATCATCTTGGAGCCCTGCTTTTTAGTTCAGCAGATCACCTGCCCGTAGGACACTCACTCAACTCCTCCCTAGTCGGGTTGGAATAATATTATTGAGGTGGGTGGCTATCACACTCCCCTACTATTTTATTGCTGTCAAGCTTCAGCAAGTGTCAAACTAAGCTCTTTCTGTGGGCGTTAGGTCAGCAGCAGCTCACCTTCACTACATGCCTGAAGAACGATCAGACAGCGATGATCAGACAACTTCCCTTTTATCTAGTTTAGTTGTACATTTATTCTTTTTCAATTTTATGTTTTGCTTCTGTTTTGCGTATGCACTGTTTTATATATGGAGCCATATCACAGCTTATACTTAAAACCATGATATGTATGATTTCTTTACCATTTATCTATCTATTGAAACTTTTGTTATAAACATGTAATATTATTTCATATTTATTGAACTTGTCAAAGACAAATTTTTATTTAAACAGCAGCAAAAGGAATGAGAAAACTTTGAGATTATGGAGCACAGAAAACATGCTACACGTATTTTGGCATACATAAATGCAAAACTTTCATTTTCGGTCTCAGTCTCTCAATTTTATTATTTTTTTTTAAACATTTTTGACATTTGACAGTTGTGTGCCTCATTTAAAACCTAAATATGACTGATGTGGTGGACTTTATAAAAAACTAAAATAACACAAGTTACATAGGTAACATCCTTAGAATATGACAGTGTCATTCTGCTGGAAGTGAATGACACCACTGTTTGACTATTAAGTGAACTACTGGAAGAACCTGTCAATCTTTGCCCTTAACTGACAGCACTGTTTATCTCAGCATTCAGCTTCTGTCCTCACAGAAATTAAAACCCTGGCAGGACAAAGTGGCTTTATACAAAATGTGTGCTATAATTTCTTTTTAGGGATGAAATGAATGCTACACTTTGTAATAAAATGAATCTTCTTAGTTATGGCAGCACTTTGGAAAATGTTAATGGACAGCACAAACCCCCTGGGATGTTAACTCTAGGCAGGCAATTCAGGAAAGCCACAAAGTCAGAGCGGAGCAGAAAAACAGCACATTTAGAGGTAAATCTGGAGGTTATCTTCTGCACTGTATGAGGCACTGTTTATAACCCCACAAAAATTAAAATAACTGGGGACACTCAGCTATACCTAATGAATAAAGTTATCATACAATAAACACACATATTACTTTGAGACCTTTTAAAAGCTGTGGGAGTTAAAATTTGAAAGGAATGTGCAAACATGACAATCCAAAAAAGTCTACATCTGTTTGCCTATATGTTCAGCTTCAAATACATTATAGTATGATAATGATAGGGGAAAAATCTTTCATGTCTGATTTAATAGGATTTAATGGACTGACACTGGGGTGCTAAAACTCTTCCGAACAATAACCTGCAGTGGGTACAATCCTTTTAGAAACCTTAAGGAAAAGAGCACTGTCCTTTCATTACTGCACTTCTCAAATGCATGTGAGCTTTCATCTGTTTTCATAGTGCATAGTTTGCAGTGCAAAACCTCCTCTCGTATCAGAGAGAGGCTACCTTCCTCCTCATTACCACAACATTTGAGCAAATTCTCTGTTCTTCTTCTCTTTAAATACATGAATTCATTATCTGCTTCATGCCCAAAAAACAGCAACCATTTTGCAGAATATAGAATCCCCTGAGCCCTAGCTACATTTACTAATTGCTTAAGATTTAAGACTAATGATGGGGATTTTTGCTCTGGAGCCCTGTCAGATCTATTTTCTTTACTTGCCAGTGGATTCTCAGTTTCTCGTGGTGCTTGTTCTTACTGTCACATTGAAACCAAGAGAAATAATAATGTGTGAAACTAAGGCTGCAAATGTGTTCACAAATCTGTTACAAGATCTTTTTTTTTATCATATTCACCTGTGAAACAAAAGAAGAAAACAACATTAACTCCCTTGAATGTTTGAATGCTTTGAAGTTAATAGCAAGTGATGTGTATATCGTTTCTATTGAATAATTAACTGCATACTTCTTTTATAAAATGGGTGGCATAGATTTTCATTGAGATACATAAAATGAGTGCTAATAGAACTTTGAATCTTGCAAATGTTTGTGTCATGTAAAGGACAATGAGTCCTTGACAAACAACTGATATCCATAACGAAGGAGGTATCACTATGGCAGCAGGATAAAACATATTTGTTGCAACTTTTATGATTCTAAAAGTGCAAATTAATTTGAACTTAAACTGAGTAAAATCTAAACTCTAGCCTCTTGAACTCCAAGCCTACGTCCTTGGCTAAACTTAGTGTCTTTCAGAGGCTGCAACAGGCTCAGTTTTAAAGAGAAGATACTGGTATCATATAAAACTACATGACCTAAGGCATCCATTGGTAGCAAAACTTTCATGCTATTTAACGTTCCAGTTCCCGTTAGGTTACATTTTGGCGAAAGATAAACTGGCATGACCTCTCACCCCAAGACATGATGAATACTGGTTGAAACTTGATCTCACTGCAGGAAATGACCTACTGTAACCAAAATAGGATACTCAGAGCCTTATTAAACTTTACAGGGGATGTACGGCTTTCCTAGGTATATTGAAATTTCACAGCAATTTCCAGAACTGAAATGCTCACCATCCATTTGCCGAAAAATGCAGTTACAGAAATCTCTAAATGTTAAAAGACTTTAATACCAAATCACAGCATGAATAATATTATGGTGTTCCTCAATGTCTTGGTGTCTTAATGTGGTATTTTCAAGGGATTTCAAACATTTTTGACAATTCTTGAGAGGTCAGAAATGGTTACATTTTGCACCAAATCTGTGTAACAATTGGTATCAACAACTTGTGAGACATAATTAAGCATGGGAATGGCCATCATATACTTCTACTATGATGTCCCAAGCCATTATATGGGTCTATGGTAGGGAGCAGTGGAGTGGAAGTCAAGTCATTTCAGTAGGTCTATTAAAGGAAAATATTTACACTGAGCTGTTTCTTTCTTTCTTGTAGCTACAGATCTGCGACCAGCAAATCCCTACCACCCACCTTCCTTCATGCCAGCTGATCTAAGTGACCAGCTTGCAGTGTGGATCCAATCAGTACCAACAGACTGGTGGTGGCCAGAGAGAGCGGGATGATGCCACCCTGATTCGTTGATGGCCTGATACAAGATAAGTAAAAGAAAGCCTGAATTTCTCTCCTGTTCTGTTGGAAAAACAAATCCCCAGTGTTTGTAGGTTTGGGTCACTCATTTACTCTTGTTATATTCACAGTTGACTGCAAAGGAGCTCCAGAGGGATGCATTTCCCTGGTGGTTTGACGGTGGTGGAAGTGTGCAAGCAGGATTGGAGTAGCCTGGACTGAACTTTTAAGGAACATGTATTGGTTTATGAATGGTTGAAATATTGTTGGTTTTAACTGGGTGTAATTTCTTAATTGTTTTATTGGAGGTTTAACAATTGAATTTTACTGTGCTTTCATTTTATTAATTTAACAATGCTGCATATAATCAGCTTATTATATTTGTCTACATTTTATGCAAATAAACAAGACATTTTATCTAAAATAGTCTTTAGTGTTCATGTTGTACTTTGGATTGCTAACCTAACATAGCTCGTCCAGAAGGTGTGAGCCTCTAAGAAGCAGGGTCAGCAATTAACAACTCTGACACACCTACACAGTCTCACAGTCTGTGTAGGTGCTGCTGCACAGCTAATATGATTATTTTCGCTATTTTTGTCTCTGCAGTTCTCTCCATTCCCCCAAAGGTCAGTACTTTTTAGATGTTTTGCAATTATTGAATGCTGCAATTTTCTATGCAAAATCCCCACATAAATGTACTTCACGCCTGCAGTCAAATTCTCTAATTTCAATTACTCTGAAATTAAATGATTTTGGTTTGGAATTTTTTGTTATAAATGCTGGTGTGACTGAGCCCGTACAAGCCAAATCTAAGCATACGCTATCACTGTAGCTGCTACAAAAGGTGCATAGAACTAGATTTTTGTGGCTGAATTGTGCTGCAAGACTCAAGGCAATGCATCCAACTGTCACTCACTTGACTTGAATTTTAAAATCAGCACACTGTTTTCAAGTTTTTGGCTGTGATTGCCTTGTTGCCTCACTACAACACATGACAGAAGCAAAAGAACTGACACAACTTAAAGCAGATGAGATTCACAAGCCATTGCCAAAGTCAGCTACCACTGATGTTTTATCTTATGGTTTGTAACGTGTTTCAGCTGTAAATGCCTGCATGCACAGTAAGAGCCTGGTAGTGCTTTAGTGTTAAACTAAAGATTTTGATCGTTTGCTTCAGTGGTGTAAATTATGAAGCAATGTAACAGAGCTCCCATCTGTACTGCATCTTAATTTCTAAGAGGTTTATAAATAGGAAAAGTATATTTTGCTGAGACAATGTGTTCCCTTCATGCCGTCTGTTTCAGGTTAGTTTTCTGTTTGTCTATCCATGATTAGGCTTTGAATGGCTGGATATGCGTTTGATCATAGTGCCAAATGTTTGTCTGTAAGACTGTTTGTTGCAGGGCTTTGTTGTTCGTTAGCTGAGACACAAAGAGAGGAAAGCTGTCAAAGAGCAGAGGAAATATTTTCTTGCCACAACCATTCATAGCCACCAGATAAATAATACAAATAAAATGCTGACTTATGTTTTTGTTTTTCCTTTCCGTTGCAGTCTATGCATTTTGATGTTCTAACTGGACCTTGCAGATTTAGAGAAAGACCTTGTAGTGAAAATAGCCTGTTTTATGAAAAGTGATCATTGTTTCCCCTATTTGAGGGTTTATTGGCATTTATGTATTCAGCTCTGAACAGACTCTTTAGAAACTTTAGAAAAGTCACACCAACTTATCAGGCCTGAGAAAATATTGTTAATTTTATTTAATATTTTATTTAAGTTAACAGTAAAGGGACTTGCATGGTAAACTTTTTCTGATGTCAAATGTTAAAGAGTGGGGAAAAAGGGTAATGCTAATTTCCATTGTGTGGGATTCACCCTGGAAATACAGAAACATTTACATACTGTTCCTGTAATCTTTTCTATTGAAATCAGATTCTTAAGTACATGAACCAACCTATTACCAATAAAGAACATTCTGACCAAGACACTAAATGGCTATCACTTTGTGTATCTGTGCTTTTGAGCATATAACACCCAAATGAGTGTCATTCTACTGTGGCGCTTAGAGCTCTGAACCAGAAAATACAACCACATCCCTGGAAAATCAGCCTGGGTTCTGTGCCATAGTGTCCACAAAGCCAACCCAGTCCTCACTGCAATTGGGGCTCCAAAAAGAGTTGTTGATTGGCATATCTTTTCCTCCACCCTTTGACGAAAAAATGACACATTATAATGAACTAACTGCTTATGGTATATTGCTGATTTATTTCTGTTATAAATGAAGTAAGATTATTTACTATTAACCTTTAACCATTTTTGGCCAAAAAACATACCAGTAAGCCACATCGGCCAACTCTGACTGGGGAATCCTGAGGCGTTCCCAGGCCAGT
>NW_023339740.1:23793976-23809776 GCF_004916995.1 Morone saxatilis | reverse complement strand
CCCAGCCTCCACAGGAATGCCGGAGAAGCTGAATATAAGAACTAATTGGCCACAGCTATTGAGGTGCGACAAAATATAGAGGAAAAGGCGCCAGGTCAGGATGTAGTATATGATGCACATTTTCTTCTAAGTTGTGTAAGGGCTTCATATTTATACAGTTGGAAAATGTAAGAACCACTTTAAGCCTACAACAATGATAAAATAACATTAAACTTTCTGGATAATTTTCTGTCAAGGCCACAGGAAGCTAAACTAAAGTCCAGCATGTGGCATGTGTCTTGCCATGTCCCACTTTACATTGTTAATTGTCAAGTGCCCTTCAAAATCTTTTTTAATCATGTTAATCATTGAAAATTGAATAATTAATAGAATTTTAAGGTCAGCACTTAGCAGTGATTAAAATTTACTTGACATAACTATATGTTCCTTTTTATTCTTGGATTAAGTTGTAGTGCTCATTTCTGGCCCAAAACATAAAAGGGTGGCTTGAATTTAGCTTTTATGAAACTTGATAAATGGACTGTAGTTAAGCCAAATACATAAAATAATGTTATCACAGTAAATTACAGGTCTTAAATATACTTTTAGCAGTGACAGGCAAAGAACCCATTTGGAGCGGAGGGATAACTATCAAAATGACAGCTGTATCTAATCTTGAGTTTGCCAAATTAAGTGAGTTATTTGAGACACCATCTGACTGTGCTGATTGTTCTAGTCTCTAGTCGAATCCTGACACATAGGGTCATTTAAAAAAAGGTACAGTTTGAAGGTTCTGTCAAATAACTCAAATTTACATCAGATTGCCCAAATAGCAATGTAAAAAATCAGCCATGTGCGAGGATGTGCAAATATACCTTGCAATTGGCATTATAATCCTAAATCAGTTGGTTCAAGGTATGCAATGAGATTGGAATGTTCCATTAATTTCTTTCCTCCATTCATGACTCAGAATCAGCTGTGGCTATTACATCAGTCAGGACATTACCAGTAAGGTGAGGTGGGGAGAAAAATAGATTTCATATGTGACAGGTCTTATCTGCCCTTCACTAAACACATTTGCAGGTAGGGAAGGGTACGCTAGATTAGTCAGTGCATCATGTGGAAGATGAGCGACAAGGGCAGGTGCCAATAACCCTATGCTAGATTGAAAATTGAGAATTTCTCTGCAAATGCACTGGAATCACACCGACCAGTTAGCTGACACCCCTCTCCCCAACAGCAGGGTCCTTAGGTTGGTAAATAAAGTGAAATTCATTTTAAAAAGACATAAGCAGTGAATGTGTCTATATTGTTGCAGCATTTTTAAGACATGCAACTAATTAAGGCATCAATTGTAATTCAGTAGTAAACATCACATGATTTAAACCAACCTCTGGCACTTATAATTTTTGCCCAGAGGAGAGGTATTATACAGAGTTATTTTCTTTATTTTGTCGATTTATTTGGGCTTGTACTTACATCAGCAGCATTTGGCACTCCCATTCTCAATATTAAACTTTTCTGACCAACAGATATGTAAAACAAAAATACATAAATTCAATCACAAAAACAGCTTTTTCTTTTATACTGTGTCCTTATATGTGCTGTTATTGGATAGGTTTTTGGAAGAGGAAACAAAACAGAAACACAAACAATTCATCTGCTCATAATTTCATTATGAACTTTATTTGTCACTCTAAATTATATTTTTAATCATTTATGCCCTTCTATGTTTTATTTTAATAGCAGTCAGAGGAGCAAAAAAATAAATAAAATAAAACTTGGTTAAGGCAGCATTATTACATGTAGAAATCTACCCTCAGTGACATTATGAAGGTGTGATTCTTATAAACATAACTGCAAACAGAAGCATCTTTTCTGAAGGGGAACAATTTAGATCAAACATCACTACAACACTATGATTACCACAGACACCTACAGTACATGAACATAGATAACATACAGTGCAGTAAGTACAGTGTGAGGAGGTCTAAAAATATACAGATTTGATTCAAGAAGCCAATATTCAATAAATGAACACCAAGGCACACATGAGTTAATTTAATATTACCAACTTACCCAGTGTGCAATTTTCTCAGGCATATTTCTTTATTATATATGCAATTTACAATCTAACAGTAAAGGGTTGTATTGGCTATTCTCAGCATGGCTCCATCTTTCATCGTTGATGAGGGAGTACAAGAATGGTGACTGTTTCTCTGTATTTGTTCTCACCCAGTAAACCGAAGACTATTTTCTTTCGTATCCCATCTCATATCATTACTCAGTGTTGACCATGGAAAAGATTGTACCCTAACCCTGAAGCTTAACTCAAGGCTTTAGTTACCTAACCATAACCATTATGATATTATTTTCCTTCCTTTAACCAAGTGGTTTAGTGGCTTATTTGTAATTGCTATGGTCATGACGATATGCATAACCCACTATGTTCAACCACTAAAGAATGTTGTTCCCATTAACATGCCCAAACCATCTCAGCTGGCTCCTTTCATGCAGAATATAGAAAATTCATAAATTAAAATAATCCTAATTTTGTACTCAATAGAATTTATTCATCACGCATTTCAACACAACAGTCATTTCGTTTTAAGCAGTAAGAGGTCCAGTGCCTTACACTTTTGTACATTATGAAACATACAACAGTCAATTATGTTGATTGTTAGTGCACTTCAGACAGAGCTGGCTATTCAACTGTCTAGGATATGTCAGAGACTTAATGGCATGACAAACATATCCGAAGCATGATTGCAGACAGTTTTCTCTGTTGCTACCATCACTAACTAAACACCACAGAAGCAAGATGATGTGCCGAGCTTGTTGTCTATGCTGAGCACCCATGCTGAGAGCACAAGAGGTACTTGGTATCTTCCTCTAATGCACTCCTGGACACAAACATTAGACTATCAGTGGGATACACATTACATTGCTTTTATAAATATTAATTCGACATGCAGATGAGTTTGTTTGGTACTTTATCTACACTCACATAGCATGTGTACTGATTCACAAGGGATGAAAACACATCTTAGTGTGTTACTCCACCTGCTTAATAATAATGCTTCATTTACAATACTAAAATATTATTTCTATTTTAATAATGTATGAGCTGCACCCTATTTTTATCAGTAAGTAGAAATGATCATTACTACTTTTGATAATAACAGTGGCTCAGACCAAAGTGCAGGGCCATTACAGAGGAGACGTATCTGGAGCTAGACTGGAATGCCTGATACTACTGTTGTCTGTCTCAGCCAATAGAAGCATAGCTCAGTTTACCTGCTAGACAATGACAGAGGCTGTGGGTCTGCCATATCAAACATTCAGAGCCATCCTGCCTCCTAGCATCTAATTAGTGACACAAATCATCCAGAGATAATGCATTCCCATTTGCGATTAGCATGTAATTGACGATAATGCTATATCTACCATGGGATGCTGAGGCTCTTACAAGATGTCTGCATTTGGCAGTAATGACTTGAGTTGACTGTAAACACAAATCAATAGGGGCTTATATGCAATGAGATTGTTTGCAATGTAACCTTACCAAGGAGCAATGATACTTGAGCACTACCATGTAGTCAAGATAATGTAGGAGTCTGACATTTTGCATTATGTTAGGGGATGTGAGGGTTAACATGTGGCCTTTTTGTCTTTTTTTGATGTGTGACAGATCAATTGTATTTTCTGTAAAATATTTAGTCAACACTCTTGCTGGGAGCTTTCTCTCCTGTGTGATGCACATTCAGCATTCATCAACCTCATTTTAAATATTTGTCCCACATTATGGTGTTTGCAATATCATTATATAGCAGTTGCATCAATATTCATTTTCCTCTTACCCCCAAAGTCAACAGCTCAGAGAATTAGTCACTTTAAGTTCATGTGATTGGAGTGACACCTTACAATGAAATAATTTTTTCTCAGGCTACAGGAACTGCAAAGAAGAAGATAACTGCAAATTGCAATGCCTTGAACAACCAATGAAATCTATGATAAAGAAAATAATATTATTATCTCTAATAACAAGAGAGAAAATAAGCTGCATTCATATAAATTATAAAAAGAAAACGAGTACATGGCTACCTCATGATCAGGGTAGAAAGAAGAACACAAACATCCTCTTGTCATGATTTAGTTCTGAAGCCTTTACCCAACCATCTGGATGGATAAATTAAACAAGCGCTTAAATCTGCATCTATTACTGTGTTATCGTGGCTTTATAGTTTTTTATTTGATTTCTGTTCTCTTTTCAGTGCTTGGTAGAAATGTCAAGCTGGCAGACAGAGAGCAAGTGTAGGTCAATTGCCATGCTCCAATTATTTAGTTGGCTACATGTATTTGTTTTTCATGATTTAGAAACCTTCACTGACAAAAGACATACATCAGAACAAATTAAATGTGTTATGTAAAAGAAACAGAGCACAAATAAAGTATCTGCATTGTTGCACAAAAGGTTACTGGATAATGGGATCGGTATAAACGTTGAGATTCAGAGAAAAATCAAAGACGCCAGTGGTGTTTAATTTAGAATTCACAAAATGTCTGCGATCGGCACATTTGTTCATGCTTTTTTCAGATGCTGATTAGCAATCAGAATTTCGTTCCACAGTAAACTGGTATTGATCTATTTCCAGCAAAGCAAAAGCAAACATAATTGATCTTCTTTCAAAACTTTAAAAAAGAAACACAACTTCCTTCTGTCCATGGCATCCATAGAATCCAAAAGCCTTGTTTCCAATAACTGTGCAGGTCTTGGCAGACTGTCTCCTTGTAGCTGTCTCTTCCATTCAGTCTTTATCCTGGTGTGCTTTACAAATAATCCTGGGCTGAATGACATAAAATGTTCTTAAAGTTAGTCAGAATCCATGCAGTGAATAGAAATTATATAATGCAAAAAACAAACAACATTACGTTTTAGATTCAGGAGCTGGTGGATTTCAAGCTGACCCTCTTATTCAGTGCACACAAAAACAGAATGTAGATGTCGATCTCTTTATTTAAAACACAAGAGCTGAAACCACCAAATTTTATAGACTAGACACCAAAGAGACAGTGCTACACTTCACTGAGTGTCACTCAATAAACCTAATGAAACTCTGGTGGAAAATAATGACACATTAACTCAGACAATTTGTACCATAATGACTGGGTCAAGGCCAAAGCCAGTTTCTGTTTAAAATCAACCATTAGCGCAGGCTTATAGCTAAATAAGCCCCAAAGCACAGCTGTTGTACTGTGGCGTCATAATATTTTATGGAAATATTCTAATGTATACTAGTGTTGCCCAGGAACAAATTGTTATCTTTGATATCCTAGAAACAACTGGGGCAGAAACACCCAGCTCTGCAATAACGCTTCACACAGTTACAACACCTCAGTCTCACAATCTCAACAACTAATTTGTTTTAAAACACTCACAAACCTTTTGCTTCTGTCAAAAACACATGTGCCAAATAACAGCAACCTTGTCTCTTACAAATTAGAACATAGGCTACTATCCTACCTCAGCAATTACAGTATTTTCAAGGGCAAGTTTCAGTACCAATACAGGTGATGTTCATACAATGCAGCAAAAGGCAAGTAGTTGAAAGTGATGGATGGAATTTTTATTTTCTAACAATGACTGTAAGCTTTATAGTAAGGTTAAGCCCCATGCTGTATTTTCTACATTAAGTTACTGAGGGAGCTCATCTGATACAGTGATCCAGGCAACAGAAATTTGGCAATGAACATTTTAAGATTCTCTCCATATGGGGTTTTCTGCTTTAATAAAAAAGTATTTATAGAGAGGAAAATTTCATAAACTACACTTTTCCAACATGTTAAAGTTGCTGGGGCTCTTTCACTCCCTCGCTTTCAGGGTTAGGGTTAGGTCTCATTTGTCTCCAACAATCCACTATCACTGACAGAAATTTAAAAACGCATGCTTAATGTTAGTCTAATTGTACCCAGATACAAGATCTAGTTTTAGACTAATTGAGAAGATGATGAATAGGACATTTTCTTTACACTCCACTGTGGCATAATAAATCATAAACTTCTTAAATCCTGGTCATCAAAGGTATTTATTTTCTGGGGATTTTTATCATTTTAAAATATTTGCTTTATTTCTTATGTGTCAGATTATACATCTAGTTACAGATTGAAATCTCTGCATTTCAATCTTTGCAATCTCCTATTCGAGGACTTCTGTTACACATGTATTGCTGTCTTTACACCACAAAATATACTAAACTTGATATTGAAATGTTAGAAAAGAAATCTGGTCAGTTCACTGGGAAACTATTTAGGAAAATGTCTTTAATTCCTCCAAAAATCTAAATCACCAACTAATTCCAAGTCCAAATTATCTGTGTTCCCAAGAAACTCCTGGTCTTGAGGATGCTGTCAGCCAGGTACGGTATGAGCACAACCAGTTAACGGCTGCAGTGACATGAATGATGGGCACAGAGAGAGTGTGAGCTGTCAGATTATAGAGATCATATCATTGTCTTGTCTACAGCTTGTCTAACATCTCTCTACAAGTGTTTCACAACTGAATTGATGGATTGATCGTTACATGAGCTAATGGTTACTTGTATACAAAAGGTGCAGCAGGCCACTAATTAGCCTTTTATTGACGGATATAATTTTTCAAGGGCAGTCTGTTTAATAAACCAGTGCAATATACAGAGACAGTTATATAAATTTGTATCTACTCATGATGTTTTTTCAACAAATTTTGCTCTCTAATAACAACCCTATCACTCAGTGGGAACATATGATTCACTCTCAGTCCATGTCAACTTCAGTGGTTGTGCAAGGCCAAGGCCAATATTTGAGCTCGGAACTGACTGAGTAACAAGCTGTACATGTAGCTGCTACAACCCAGAGTCAGCGGGGAATTAAATTGCTCCTCATAGTGTGTTTTGGACATATTCATTGCTCTAGGTTAACCCACGTTAATTTATCACTGTTTCACACCTCTCTCAGATTCCACTTTAATCAGTATTAACACATTTTCAGCAGCAGTGACAGTAAAAAAGGAAGTGAGTAGACTTCTACTACTTATAAAATGGCTCTTCTGCTTTTTAAACATTTGCTTACTGAAGTGTTAACAGCCAAAGAGAGAAGAGACTGTGGCCTTTATTCACAAAATTAAACACTACCAGTAGCAGCGTGGTGGACAAACTTTGCAACTTCAGTTAACATTAATTTAGTTTGGCTGAGTTTATTTGAGAAGACAGGTGAGGTAATCACAGATACACCTCGCTTGAGTGTCAAGAACAACACACTCCACCAAGTCACAAACTTGGTGGTTCGTAATTTGAACATAACAACACATAACGCATGGGTTTGTCTGAGCTGTAATTATCATGAATGAAAAGCATAGCAAAAATTAACGATAGCCCAGGAGACAGCCAATTAAAATCAACAAGTGCTACTTTTAGTATTTATCTCTCACAGTGACTATCCACACCTGTGTGCAATTTCAATGAACCTGTTACTTTCTATGTCAGGATACGAACAAGAGCCAAAAATCTCCCCAGCAGAAAAATCCATTTGAAGAGAACACAGAGGAGAGGGTGAATAAATGGGGGGTAGTCATTAAAATCTGCAGTAGGGTTGGCAACCTGAAAAATTGCAGGCATTTTTACACTTTTCTCTAAACACAATATGAATTACAATTAAAGATGTTTGTTGTCTGTAAGGTAACAAATAACACATGAACTATTGAGGAATCATTTATATTTTTCATTTTAGATACATAAATGGTAAGGTGTTGTCCCTGAAAAAAATTAATAAATCAAATTTTCTTTTGTCAGGTTTTGGGTGTGCTGTCTGTGGGCTGAGCTTTGGGTATGACACTTATTCATACATTTCCATTCATGCATTCATCTTGTGTTGACTGATTAATTAATGTGTACTTTTTTGTTCAATTAAAGTTATATGTTACATATTTAATTGATTAATTAATTTATAGTTAATAAGTGCAATCTTGACAACTTGTTTCAGGAGTTGGGACTATAATGGCTCTAATTAAACGCAAGGTGTAAACATGAAATGTTTTGCCTGTCAGTTATTCATACTGAAGTCACAGCATCTTTATGCTTTTAAGGAGTTATATTCTAATGGATCCTGATGTCTGTTGTCCATGTTAGACTTATTTGACAGACAGTTGTGTTGTACGAAAGATGGCAGCTCAACCTTTTTTATTTCATCAGATCACTGACAAGAACAAATGGCATGAGTTTTACCTTCGCTGACAGATTTGTCAGACATGAGGGACGGGCTTCTGGGAGAGCGGCTTGTCTCTAGGGTCACTGACTCATTGATTTCCTTTTGCATTTAACAATTTCATTTTTAGCTCCACCAGGATCTAATTGCTTGATGGGAATTCTTTCTGTTCTGTCTTCTTCATTGCTCTATGTTTTTTAGAGTGAATGGAGCCCATATCAGCTCAGTCAGGACACTAGACCTGTGTAATTACTGCCCAGGGCTAGTTTATCCCACTACTCTCCCGCTGTACCATCACTTGAGTGATTGGAGCTGGTGGGGGAAGAGGAGTGGGGGCGGTGATGGGGGAAGAGGGGTCTGGGGGGGATGCGTGGATCACCAATGTAACAGGTCATTACTCATAAAGGTCTGGACTTGCAATATAGAATCAAACCTCTACACAGTGGAAAAAAGCCCCTGCTTCAATACAAGAACATGGATTACTTATCTGAGATGGTGGCAAGCCCATGGATCATTCTGCTGTAGATCGCTTCAAGTAGCTTTAACTCGTCCGCAGGTGGAAGGATTTCTTTGTCTTTGACCACAAAACAGCATGACTGATAGGAACTAAAAATAATCGCATAAATGATACGGCTCGTTTTAGGTCTGATTAGTGCTGAAAAAGGCTGCCATAAAAGTATAAAAAACGCATATGAACATAATTATTGTATAGTCTTTGGAGGCATTCACTTCTGAATTCATGCCATTAATAGGTCTTCCCACCAACATATCAGTTATGTTGGTAATTCGGAGGTTGCTCAAGGTGGCTTATGACCAAATCAAGAGCTAATGAAATGAGGAAATCCATCTGGAAATGAATAGATTACCCTGGATGCTGGCAGAAATTTCATTAACATCTGGCAAAGGCATGTTGCACCCCCCACCCCGTCTGAGCCAAAGACATTTGGCATGAAGTTTAAACACTCCATGAGTAAAAATAAGTGACACAATATTTTTTTTTTGTTGTTTTTGTTTTTTAACGTGGGGGAATTTTGAGTTGTTGTCTCTTTGTAAGCAAAAAGCATGCTGATATTTGCTAAAGACAAATTGTTTGTGTGATAAGACACAGAGGGGATTCGGGGTGATGACTTTTGATTTCTTTGTTTTGGTGTTTCAACATGAAGTCAAACAGATACAGGCAATACATGGTTTTAAGCTGTAGCGTTGCTATTCATCAGTCAATATACCAATCAATAACATTTGTGCAGACACACAGACACTGGTTTCTCTTGGCTTAGCTTCTCTTGACTTCAAACATACTCACTGCGTTTCTGTCTTTGAAGGTGTGCAGGTAGCAAAATGTTACTTATACATCATATTGCTTTCAACAGTGTATAAGCCGTCACATTTATTACACATAATCTTTGTTCAGGACGACCACAGACGTATTAATGCCGCATGAATAATGTGTAAAAATGTCACATTAGTGACCATGCCATCAAAATTATTACAGAACTCCACACTTATTAACTGTTTGTGATCTCTCACTTACTATAAAATTTGATTAGAATTTGTTGTTTTGTCATGCAGTGATTTAACTGGATATTTTTCTAAATGTCAGTTCATAATCTCTTATAATCTCTTCTTATAGTGAACTATATTGATGGTTTCAAAGATCTTTCAAACATCTATCAAATATTATTAATTGACCTTCAGTTTTTCACATATTTATTTTTATATATTCTCTAAAATCTGCACATATCAACAAATAAAGGGTACAGTGATTGTAGTGTTATATTGCATTTTTCTGAGGGCTTGCAAGAATATAAAGTTCTCAAATGCAGGTCCAGGTGCAATGTTGTTTTTTGGTTAAATGTGCATTTAACTGGATATTTCTTTAAATGTCAGTTCATTATCTCTTCTTTTAGTGAACTTGGATATTGATGGCTTCAAACTTTCCAATTTGCCATTAAGTTTTTTATATATTTATTCTCATATTTTCTCTAAAAAAACATTGTGATTCACACATAAATGAATAAAGAGTAACAGAACATGTTTAAATTACCAATGCATCTAATAGAAAAAGACAGAGTAGGCATGCAATCATCACATTTAATTATGAGTTACCCTGTTAAAGTATTTGCATTGTCTTGTTTCATAAATTAATTGTATCTCCTGTCACATTTTATCAAGACATGAAGTCACACAGTCCATCAACCATCTAGGTTATACACTGAACCTCCATCTGGATGATGATGCAAATTCTTGCAAGCATAACAAGTTTAATTCAGTTGCAAGATGCTCATTTTACAAAATGTCATAACCCTTTCAACCAGTTTCAGACATTTCATGAAAACAGCATAATGGCTCCAAAAGCAAATAACATGATGCTCTGTGCATGAAAAGAGTTTTCTTATCATAAGAGAAAAAGGGTCTAGAATAGAAGACAATGAAAATCAAGAAAACATCAAAGTGTGAATCTTTAACAATTAAACGCGTGTATTTAACACTGATGACCAGAGTTCAGTTTCCAACTCATCCTCATTTGCAGTTATGAGTCAATCATGAGTCACTTTGGCATGCTGTGATACTTGATGCCATTTTCCCACAAGAAAATTCAGAAAGCACACAGTTATGGTGCATAATACTCCTAATGGTAATAATTTTAATTTGCATATAGCAACCACAAGAAATATGCTTTACATGAATATCAACCAACTGAAAACAATTAGGAAAAAAAGGAAGACAATATAAAGGCAAACAATGTTATAGTTGCAGACCCAGAATTAAGACTTGGGTCAATCTATATACTGTAGAATGTTTCTTTTGTCTGATAAAAAGCTTTTTATTGTGATGGAGTAGTTTTAAAAATTCTATTCTTCAATCAACTTCTTCAGTAGAAAATAGTCTAATGGAAATTGTTCACAGCAACGTCTATGGATCTATGGACATTATCTCTGGAAAGATACATTGCTGTGGAGTTTTCCAAATGTAATTTTTCAATAGTTTGCGCAAACTAACAATTGTTCATTTACCTCATTTGTACTGGGATGAATAAATCTCAGAGGTAGATATTTCAAAAGCTGGTAAAATGTTTTGTTTTTTTAGATAGCTTGGATAGATTTAGATAACAGTTTGTTATTCATCATTCGTTAATGAACAATTTAGTTAAATTTTTCTGTCATGCAAACAAATCGTTAAAATATTCCACAGTCTAGTGTTATGTTGACTTGACAGATACCCCTGATCACTTAAACCAGGCAAAAAACAAACAAACAACAACAAAAAATGATGATGATATTGTCATTTTCTCTGCAGGCAACCAAAGTGAAAACCTCCGGAACATACATAAAATAAGTATAATGTCATGTTGAGATCATGTCCACATGAGTGATAATGGTTCATTTGAAACACATCCCATGCTGTCACATCGCCATACACCATACCAGGTCTTCTTTTGCTTTGACCCTGTCAAACTAATGAAACACTTTAGGAAAGTGGACTGGCCACTCTCCTTCAATATAGGGAAACAGGCTGTTGAATACCACTAATGTTCAAATGTGTCATGAACAGAAACACTTGCCTGGGTTCCTGTAGCTATCCCATCTGTGTGCAAGTTCTGGTCCTCCACTGAACATAGCTGTGCACCTGTTAGCTCAACACCTTGCAGTTTGATATGATATAAAGGAATCAATCCAAGCAGAGTTACTATATTAATATTAGCAGGGACACCAAATAAATGTCTGTATAACCATGGCAACCAATTCTTCAGTGAAGCGTATTTATCCACAAACACACAACACCAGTAATACTGCAACAACTGCATCATTCATTGTCCACTGGCACTGCAACTTACTCATTCTGAAATATTACAAAATAAAAGCAAGCAAGACCAGTATTTTATAAAAAAACACCAATATTTACAGGGAAAGCATAGATCAAACTTACAAGCCTCAATTAAACTATTACAATACTTGTGTCTTGTTACAATCTTGAATAGTGCTATTATTACTTATTATTATTACAACTATGAAAGCTTGAAACCAGGGAGCAATGTTTAATGAAATGTCATCAAGAGCAGCAACCTGCAGGTTCTCTACACTTTGTGGACTCATATACCTGTTTTTATGTAACAGTAATCTTCAGCCCATTAATTTAACTGACAATTTAAGAAATATTTCCCATATCACTTTTGAATAGCCACCAAACTGCCATTGTGTCTATAAAGTTAGTTTCACTTTCACTGTCAATAGACCATCTTATAATTTTCTCACAAATCTTGGATTCTTCCTTTATATTAGAAGGGACGGCACTGAACTATCAGAGATAATAGAAATATCAAAGGTAAGCTTTTGTTGATTTTTAAAATAAATTGTTTTTATCTATGGGTTTAATCTGGAACCAGACAATTTCAGTGCATACCGGCAATAATATGAGGAGCACTTAATTTAATATTTTCATGGCAAAAACCATTTGGTTATCTAAGAAGAAATCTGAATGCTCTGATTATAACTGATTTGTAGGCATTTTATAATAAAACCTGCCTTTATCCATATACTGTATTTCATTATTGAATTGAACACTTTTTTATAATGACAGAGTGGCATACTAAATCTCTATTTTAAATCTCTCTGAGTGGTTTCCTTTATCAAACAGCACTGCAAGACTTTCCTTGTGAAATTATGAATCTTTGGATCTAGTTCCCTGTCAATTATGTTTATTTTCCAGCTCACAATAGCATTAAAGAGAGGAAATATGGGGCTCTATCATTCACTGTGGCATGCTGGCAAAATAAACACATACAGGACATAAAGGAATGCATAACCAAGCAGGCACACAGACACACACAAAAACAAACCACAAATCCTTACAGATTCCAGTTTATCACAAATACTGTTGATCTGCAAAGTGAATAGAAATTAGTTTAAAGTGATCAGTATAATCACAACAGTATTATTGGTCTACTGGATTTAAGATGTTGGTTATTGGTTTCTTTATATGTTCAGATATTACCACGTTTTCTTTATAGTTCTTGCACTATCAAATATTAAAGATCATTAATGTTTAGGTTAAAGATTGTTAGCATTAGGGCCATGGTTAGGCTTATGGTCTGACATGTTTGCAGCCCGGGAGAAAAAGCTTCCAAAAAAGCTTTAATTCAGTGATTCAACAGTCACCTCTTACGTAACACCTTTCTTTCTGAATGGGTCATTTTCAAACCAACTCGAGTTTCCTTGGACTTGGTTTGTACTGTAGGTTTTGGTGGTGCACCTAATTACAGGATGATAAGAAACTGAGTTTTTTAAATGTTTCAAAGGAAAGTGATTAGCCTTCCCCAGGATTGTTTGCTTTTTTGTATGTGTATGTGTGTGTATGTACAAAAAATATAATGTCAAAGACTTCCAAAACCATAATCTGTATATATATATGTATATATTAATTATTATATATGCCTGTATAATATATATTTGTGGTGACCATTCTGTGATGTATACAAGTGGCCAGATAAGCAGGAACTAACTCACAATAAAGAAGGTGATTTCAGGTTTGGTGAATGCAGATCGGATTCTCATTTGTCAGCATGAACTAATAAACGTGTCACTGCCACTCTTTAAGATGCGGCTTGGCTCCACTAATGACAGTTGCTACTGATTTAGCCTCAGCTGGCTCTGTAATTAACCGGTTGATTTTTCAGGTGCTTTCTAGCAGCATCATTGCAAAGACTGTGCCTATCTCGACATGTGAGAGTGTAATGAAGGCGTGTCTCTTCAGTCAGCATGGGAAGTAAAAGTGTTTATTATGCACAAATTATCAGCTAGTTCTGTAGTCATTAACCACTCTTAATATGCATGTGTCTTGTTTATGATTCTCACTGCAATTAACTCTAATTTAAAGGGTTTGGTATGAGTACTAGTGAGTCACTGGAAATAGCAGTAAGGAAGATAATAAAGGTTGCTGAATATGAGGCCGCATTTTGAGTTATGATGGGTTAAGGAGGCTGTAATAACGTTATTTAAAATTTACAAGTCAAACACTTCTAATTATCCATGAGGATGTCCTACATTTATGAGCAAAACATTATAACACTTGGGACTTGAAATAGCTCGCACACAGTGCTTATTGCAAGCTTGTGCTGACAGACACAGAAATTTAAAAGAGATATTTCATATGGATTCATAAAAATCCAACAGACATTCAAATATCCTTTACTGCACTCAGTAAAGTCCATTTCAGTATAACATAACATAGTATCCTATTGTAGCGTGATGGATGCACCTTCTTTTTTAAGCACACAGGGCGGCGCTGTTCAAGTTGGTGAAGCTCAGTTCTATCCAGCTAAGCACTGATGCCACGTTGTCCCACTTTCATGGATGGCCTTAATCTCTGCCCTTAGCTGAGGCAGATTAATCCCGACAGTGCTGACATTATCTCCTGTTCTACACTGTGACACTGGACACAGGAGGAACTCCCAACATCCTCACTTCTCTAAGCTCAAACATCACCTCTGATGCCACTGGATCCTCATCTGGAGCCAAAGTATAACTATGAGTGTGGGTCACAACTGTACAAGTTAAAGTTGTATATTGCACATTACAGTGTCGCTGTTTTATGCAAGTATTTAAATCATGTCTGGCAGAATATGTGTAAATATGTTTCAAATACAGAGAGTGTATTTGATTTAAGATACAATAAACTATTCATTGTATGGATTGTGCTGGTGGGCAGTTTAGGACTTTTGCATGTCATCACATCCTTTTAGAGTAATGACACTGCAATTACTCTTATAAACCACATAAATGTGTCAGATTTCTGCAATAAATGGAATTTACTGTGCATGGAGCCTAAGGTAAAAGTAGCAGTGACACAGTGTAGAAATACTCAAAACAAGTCCTTCATTGCAAATTAAAAGTGCAAAAGTCTTAGCATCAAACTATATGAGTAAAAGTACTCGTACATTATATTATTGGATTATAACTATGTAAAATAACTAAAGGTATTTCATTAATATAGTGTAAATTGTATAATGTAAAGTACTTTAAAATAGTTATTAAGTACAGTACTTGGGTAGTAACTTGGGTACTTGTACTTCTTCTTTCTACTCAGTACATTGACCTGTAGATGCTGTAGTCAAGCCACAAAGTGCAGGTCAGGCCGGCTGATGAAAAATATTGGGTGGTAAATATTTACCACCTTGTGTGACTTGCACTAGTGGTGCTGTGGGTAAAAACAATCGACGTAAGGGTCCTGCTGGTGCAGTCTGACAAACATTTTCCATTAATTATCTTTATAATTTATAAGCCAGGAGCTGTTTGATGTACCGTGACAGATTATCATAATAATGATGGAGCACAGTGTATGGCAGCCCACTGGAAAACATGTTTTATCATAAGAATGAAGGATCTTCCTTTTTATGTGGCAGTCACCTCGAAACAGGCATGATTTCCCATTGTTGCAGAACTTGCAGAATTACAGAAACATCATACTCTCATATGCAAATGAATAAGCAGTGATACAACAATTTCTTCAAAGCTTTTCTCAACACTGTTCTCCAAAGCAAACAATTGTATGAAAAACTTGGGTAACAAAAGGTGGACAGTGAAATG
>NW_023339740.1:23783613-23793876 GCF_004916995.1 Morone saxatilis | reverse complement strand
TAACAAAAGGTGGACAGTGAAATGTCGGTGTTTAAGGTAAAGTTGATGTTTAATAACAGACTTTAAAACTTTAACACTGTCCTTGTCTTTTTTTTTATAGCCCTGGCTGCCTCTAACACAGTGGATGGCAGCCCACTGGAAAACATGTTTTATCATAAGAATGAAGGATCTTCCTTTTTATGTGGCAGTCACCTCGAAACAGGCATGATTTCCCATTGTTGCAGAACTTGCAGAATTACAGAAACATCATACTCTCATATGCAAATGAATAAGCAGTGATACAACAATTTCTTCAAAGCTTTTCTCAACACTGTTCTCCAAAGCAAACAATTGTATGAAAAACTTGGGTAACAAAAGGTGGACAGTGAAATGGTGTTTAAAGTAAAGTTGATGTTTAATAACAGACTTTAAAACTTTAACACTATCCTCATCTTTTTTTTTATAGCCCTGGCTGCCTCTAACACTATTGTTAGCATAAGCAGAAACTCACTTTTACACATTATAGTAACAAGGTAACACAGAACACAGTACAGAAAATTGTGAGTGGAAAGAGTAAGGATCAGGAATTACCTTGTTAAAAAGTAGCTCCTTAAAAAACTCTCAATCAAGGACTAGTAGATCGTGATGAGTTACTACGAGTATCACCAACTCCTTCAGTGTTGGTATGGGGGGCATCGGATGCAAAGGTTTGGAATTTTTTTTATCACTCACTTCGGCGGAATTCTAACTGTCCAATATGAACTGGTGAATGAAGTGTAATCAATCATATGGCCATCATATCACGCAGTTAGAAAGTTTATCTCTGTGTGAAGCTCTGCTAACGTAGCATTGTTCTAACTGTCACTCTTGACCATCTGTCCAAAAGTCAGAGAACTAAAGCAACCAAGGATGTGATGAAATTAACCTTTATTTCTGTTGGCCTTGGTAAAGTGTTTGCTAAATGATGTGCCTTTTTTCTGTCCATCCCTGGAGTGGTTGGACTGTACTATTGTGCTCATTACCATCCAAATCTATTAAGTCAGATCTTTAAGCTTACTTCCACTCGTACATACACACATACATAAAGGACCAGCGTGTAAGAATTAGTGGCATCTAGCGGTGTTGTTGCAGATTGCAACTTCAATCTCCCCCTCCAAGCACACAGGAGAAACTACGGTGGCTGCGAAACATACAGAAACGGCCCTATCTAGAGCCAGTGCTTGGTTTGTTTACTCTGGGCTACTGTAGAAACATGCCAGTTCAACATCGTGGACACCATGAAAGGCGACCCAGTAGCGTCTTTATTTTAAAAAAGGCTCATTTAAAAATGATGAAAACACAGCGATTCTTATTTTCAGGTGATTATACACTAATGAAAACTTAGTTAGGAATTTTATATTACCTTGCTGCCAATAGGTTCTCCTAAATGTTACACACTGGACCTTTAATATGTGGTCTGAATTGGATGATTAAAAGGTTTTGGGGTTTTTTGCTACTTGTCATAATCATGAGGGACTACTTACTTCTCAGTAGTGATGTTCCACTTTACTTGAGGGGACACAAAAGATTAACTAATTATATAATTATGTAATGAGTAATTAATGAGTTGATATTACTTTTGTGCTGCTCAGTGGCTGAGTCATAGTTAATCAGAACTACTCATGGGGAGTAGTGGGCACTAATTTGATTCACAGATTACCATTATCTAATGATTAATTAAAATAATATCTCCCAGTCTGTTTTCTAGTAACTTGCTATTACTCATGATTTATTCAGGAGTTATTCAGTTATTCACAACTACTTAGTAACTAATTAGTCCTGATATTGATAATGATAATGGTATCGTATTGTAAACTGTTACCAGTGACCTAAGCGTGTAAGATTTTTTATTTGTAAAAATAATTTAAAAGTTGATGTGACAGCAGAGACATGTTGATGCATTATATATACATACATATATATATATATATATATAGATGCAACGTAGTACAATAACAACAGGGTGTCATATACATTCCAAAGGGACAATTCAAGACATTGAAAGTACAGAAGGCTACGCATACCATTTTATATTTACCAATTGTCATGTGGATAAACACGCATTTTTGAGACCAGGACACTTTTTCTTGACCATTTACATTTGCATCACTGTTACCCTATCACAGGATTTTGTGGCTAACAGGATCATATCAACTAAAAAGCTTATTTTCATGACAGAGAATGGTCTGCAGCATCTGAATTGACTAGAATTGCTTTCACACCTTCCCACGCTGTAGCATTTTCATTTGCATCATTTTTGGATGAGGCACAAGCAAACAGTTTTTTTTTTCTTTCAGGACTCTTTTCTTGTTTATGCATGCAGTCCCTTGAATAGTACACACGCTGAATATGATGCTCAAGATATTCCAAACATTTGTAAGGCTGTAGGAATGCAAGTTTCCTAGTTCTAGTAAACAATGTAAAGGTCACAATATAGAATTTATGATGCATGGATTATATCATTTGTCATCGTGTCTGATTCTAGGAAGGGAATATTTTAGCTGTCAAAGAACACATCAAGGGTTACAGATTAGGGTACAGCGTTTTAGACAATTTCACTCAAAGCAATTAAGGCCTTACTTTTAAAACCTCTGCCTGCTTCTGCCTCCTACATAATCCCCGTGGAGATGGGGTCAGTGGTGCCCAGATCATTTGTTTAAATTTTAACACATGATGTTCTTTTCAAAACTTGAGGAGACTAGGTGGGGAGGGATGCAACACAAATATATTAATTGAAACATGGGAGCTGCCACAACCGCAGTATTTTACTGCTGACTTTTTTTTCCGTATCATAGACTCACACCAGTGACTTGCTATTCACAACACTACCTGTGACACCCCGACTCAGGTTATTTTAATAGATAAATTGAAAGTATTTGCGAGAACTTATTTAATAGCAAAATTAGGTAATAGAAAATGTTACCAAAGATGAAAATAATTATTTTTTCCAATTTGAAAAATATTGCAAATATTGGATATAAATAAAGAATTCTCCATTATCATTACAATTGCAAACATCACTCTGTTTTCATTTTCTTTGCAAATATAACTTTGATTTGATTTAATTTGTTTGTAGAGTCAGGACAATAAAATATTGATACTAATTTAATTGATGGTTGGGTTGTTATTGTTTTCCTTTGAAAAATATGTTCCTTACACCTGACTTTAAAATTTCAAAAGACAGATAAAATATTTATTTATATTCATACACAACAATGTGATGTATGTGTTATCAGTTGCCTTTTTCAAATGTATTTTGAAGTTTAAGAAAGAAGCTGGGAGACTGCACAGACTCTGAGAAAAGAGCCAGTGATCGACCTGTGTATCTAAATAAATACACAAGAAATATTTTTCTCATAGTTTCGGTGCGTGTGTGGTCCTTCAGATTTTACGGTCATAATCAGAGGTCTATTATGTCTCTGTTTCTGAAGGCCAGTCAAGGCCAAATATCAAGGCAATCTTCGGCTTTCATTATAATCAGAAAGCACAAGAAGGGGGAAGGGCACATATGCTCTTTTGTGATATCTATCTATCCAGCCATAAGGAGTAGACTTTAAACCATCCTTCACCAGCGGCAGGCGCCGGTAATGAAGACACTTATCCCCCGAGGTGCTTCCATCTATGCTGTCCTGTCTAAGACCAAATCACAAACACAGCTGAAGGACGCTTCCCCATCTTCTCCCAACCACACCACCATTGCTGTCACTGGACTGAGAGATAACTGGCTTTACTGAGCCTGTCCTTTATGTGAATGTCAAAGTATCCAGGCAGGGGGCATGACACACCAGCATGACCCACTGTAGTCTGCAACCAAGCCTGCCTTCTTGGTGAACTGCCTCAGAAGAGGTGGTCCTTGTATACCTTCCCATTGTGTCCTGACCACATGCAGAATGTAAAAGATAAAAAAAGAGATGTCTTACTCTGCATTCTAGGTTTTCTCCATCCACTAACAACTATCATACAGTCACATTTATTTCTGTTAATTCTTCCTGGACATTTAAGCACTTCCAGAGGATGAGGTGAGAAATGGAGACACTCGTCTTTCATAGTTCTTCTAATCTTAAACTCAGGTTGTTGATGTTGACTCAGATTGCTCTGTAAGTAGTGGCACTGTGTGTGTCACTTCATCTAAATTCCTCTGTACAGCCAAGTCAGTCACCAGAGAGAAAGTCAGACTTCAGTGGATGAAATTAATTGCTTAACCTCCGCAAAATCAGCTGCCAGTAAATTACATGGGGAAATGGCTGATCACAAACATCATGTTCATATCACTAGAGGTTGGTCTGTCATACCTAAACAGAGAGTTCAGTGATATGCACTACTTTGTGGAAAGAAAATGCAATGTTCAAATGCAGCAAGGCTATATCATGCAGCTGTGTGTTCAAGTGCACTGCAGCTGTAGCACTAATATTAGTCCCTGCAGTGGAAACGTCTATTCATCGACTCTCTGACAAAAGAAACAATGGAATTGTTTGCAATTTATTTAGCCAGTATAGCTGTTTGGTTTATCCACATTCTGGTACTGTTTCAGTGAAGGGAAATAATAATAAAAGAAATGACAAATATCACGCCCCACTTTCCTTGAATTCTCTATATGAAGGCTATTTCAGCCATATTCACTGGATATTCTAAGAAACGATGCAAGCTTCATCTGTGCAGCCCACAACAGCACTGCTGACTTAACAATCCATCAAATGAAAAAGATAAAAATAAACACATCAGCCATACCGATACTCGCATTCACACACACTGTGTGGTTGAATAGTGATGTAAATGGAAGCAGTCACACTTGAGTGCAGATGGTTCACATCATCCCAGTATTGGTTCAGCTTTGGCTCAAGTTCCTATATTCTGAGAGTCACTTTGTCAGTTTTGAGGGCTTCCCCAGTTTCAAACAACTGAAGCAATAGTAAAGCAAAGGAGTGGAGGGATATGCAAAGATTATAGTTATATTCTACTGAGAGCCATTCAGAAGAGGTAGAGTATATTGACAGTAAGTGAGGCTGTAAAATCCTCTGACTTTAGCTGACCCCCCTGTCTGGCAATAAATATTTTAAAATATGGATCCTCGAGGTCATTTCTAAACTATGTATGAATTTATATTCCGTGTGACAGTGTTATAAAACACCACCACTAAGTAACTTCATTGCATTGTCTAAGCAGTGCATGCACCTGAATACTGAGTTTACAGTCAAAAGTAAATTACCTTGCTCCTCCTTCAGGTTCACGTTCTAACCCCCAACCCTGCAACACACATACACACACACACACACACACACACACACACACACATTACTGTATAAGATAAACAGACATACTGTACAAAATACAAATACATACTTCCAACAGAGGAGCTAGCTGAAGGCAGCAGATCTAGGTGGAAACACAAACCCAAGGTAAATGGCATCTTTCATTTTAGGAGCCCACCTTGAATTAATCCCATTTAAAGGTTTAGCTACACTGTGCACAGCAGTATTCACTCAAACTAATCCATATCACACCCACGTACTTTTGCAAACAGAGGCTTGTGTGCATGTATGCAGATACACACATATATATGCTGTCACACCCCCACGTACACTTACATGGAAACACACTAACAGGTGCAATATCCCTTATGTAACCGAGACACAAAAGCTCCTCCTATGGGTACAAAATTTGGCTACTTTGCTTTAATAGTTGTGTATATTTTATGTGCAAGAAAAAAAAAACTCTCTGGACCATCTCTTGTCATAGTAACTTACATTTACGGTAGATATTCTTTCATGAAACCCTCCCTATGGCCCTTACAAACACAGTCTCACACGTCTCTCCTGGACATTACGACATTAAAATATATCAACAAAAATTCTTTCCATACTTTTTCTATTTTCTTCTCATGAATATTCAGCAGTTGAGTCTTAGATGCGTCTTCTGTGAGTGGGAGCACAGGTGGATAAGAATCTGTACATGAAACACAAATGAATGAAAGAGTAGCGTGACTGTCTCTAGGGCTCTATACCCCCACCTTCAGCATCAACATGGCCTCAGGGCAAAATGAGTGAGAGCTGTAGATTTGAGGAGTGCAAAGGAAGCTAAGAGGCACTCAGTAAATACTCAAGGTTAGATTTCATCTCATCCCTTAAACATACATTCCTTCTGAATATAGAATGGGTGCTGATGTGTTACAGAAGTCCTCTTCTGACCACTGTTATAGTAATGCATACCGTAATATATTATTAATGCCCTTGAACCACCATCCTGCATGCATACACATGTTGTTATTTACCACTCCAGATACATGTACACATGTGTCAGATATCACATCATAAAATTCCTTCGTTAGATAACTTTCTACCTATTTTTTTCAACTGTTATAATATATATTTATATAAATGTGTTCTACTGTTCACTGGCCTCTCACTTCAAGCAAAGCACAAAATAAATTTTTTCACACAGAGGCATCATCACACGCATTCCACAATAGGAAGTGGATGATTTAGAGACAAATTATGCTTATTGTCACACTGACAGTTTTCAGAGAGAGCTTGTGAATGATTTTGAGTACTTGATGACTATTCATTCCTCTGCAATTCCATTACTTTTTCTACCTTCAATTGAATTCTTGTAATGGCACATTGAATGCCATTGAAAAGACACTAAGTGTGCTATGAAATGCCTTTAATGTCAAGATGGATCAGCCAATTAGCCATTGTATCTCACAGCGTGCTATTCAAATTCACTAGAGAGAAATCAAAATGGAGTGTGTCAGAAAACACTATCATTTATTGCTGCAGCCTACCTTACTATTCCGCAAAGCGGTAAATCCACTTATAGCGCATGGATCATCACACATCGTCTACTGTGTGATGAAGGAAGGCAAAGTGGAATGTTAGACATTCATAAAAATAAACTAAGTGAAAAAATGTGACAATTCTTCCAAACTGTTTTAAGCAATCCAATTAAACAGTATGGTTGAACACATATTGAATATGTACACGTATTGGGGAAAAAAGTTCACCTTTGTCTTTAAGGTTTGATGAATAATAATTAAAAAAGATAAACTTTTTATAACACAAACTTTATCCCTATCTTGAAGAAAAGACAGATTCTAATCATTGCCATTTTCATGAAATGACATGAAATGTTATCTTTAAAATGTAATGAAAAGTACTTGGAGTTATGTGGTTTCACATAATGAATCAGGAAGTCTTTCTGGAGCTTAAAATTGGACCCATACTTCATAGTGCTATCCGCATGATGCATCAACTTGAATTCTCTAACCGTCAAGATGTCAGAAATTTTCTTTGATTTTAACAACTGACCTTAAAATAGACAACTCAAATGGCCTCCAAAGAGCTTTCATAATGGATAATTACCATCGTCTGTGTATCTGCCTGTTTTGTGAATCCTTCTTTGGCCATCTCCCCTACAGTCATGGAGCTTCAGGACTTGGCATTTGAACATGGGCCCTGAAAGACACTGACTAATTAGTTCCTGAGGAAGGAGCAATCCATCTTCCTTAGGAAGTGATGTGTCCACTTCTCCAGCTGTGGTCATAGCACTTTAAATTAGAATGTCCTAAACTCAGAACACATAGAGCAAAGAAGAATAAACAATAAATAAACTGCAGGGAAACAGATTTATTTTTTTCTTATAGGCTGCATCATATGCTTTCCTACCGGTGTGGTGATCAAAGACAAACCGACAAAGTGTAAAACTCTCAATATTTAAAACAAGACCAATTTTTTATAACTTTATAATTTGTCATTTATCTTTCTTTCCA
The DNA here is from genome assembly GCF_004916995.1 of Morone saxatilis. NCBI lineage: Eukaryota > Metazoa > Chordata > Actinopteri > Moronidae > Morone > Morone saxatilis. The sequence continues at coordinate 23,786,093 of NW_023339740.1, read as the reverse complement.
CATTTTTTCAGAAATACAACAACAAGCCACTGGTCTGACTGAAAATATAGAGACTATATTGAAACTAGCTAGATTCTTCCTGCATTGATATTCAGCTGGTTATCAAAAGCCGCACCTGCTCAGGGGCTGCTCTCTTACACGCTCAGATTTTTACAGTCAATTTGGCACAGCTGCATGGAAAATATGAGTTAACTTAAACCGAAGCCAGGTCAATGTAAACATCTCCTAAGATTGGAAAACAGAGTTTGTGGGTATAATGTAGCTTACCCCATAGCCAGGTCATGACACATGTAAATACAGATCTGCAATAGACCATTTATATTCTAATGGATCTAATTATGAAATGTTTCACCATATTCTTAACATTGCTGTGCAGTGGTATCTAATTAATTCAGGCAAGAGGAGACTAGGCTTTCAGATATCCTCATGTAACAGGAACATAATCTTACATTTTTAACCTTATGATATGGTAAAAAACAACAACAATATGAGGTGAAAACAAACAGCTAATGCGACCGAGTCTTGGCTATTGAAAGCATCATGTATCATGATCAATTTATTAACAATTCTTTGACAAGCATTATAACATACAATCAAAAGAGAGAAAAGGATGCAGGGAATGGTAGTAAATAATGCATTGTGGTGATGATTGTTGCCTGTTGTGCCATTGTTATGCTTTGCTGTCTCAACTGTCCTTTTCAGAATTAAAATGTAGACCTGAAACCAATGAATATTATTTAGATTCCAAAAATCTAGTTGTAATTGTGTTCAATATATTTTAAAAAACAATTATGAATCCAGTGTGTGCAAAATTTTATTAGTGAAATATTGTGTAGTCTGCAGTTTTTGTTTATAAATGTATGAGGCTCTTGTCTGTGTCTATGAAATGCAATTCAAGATAGCATTCATCATTATTATGCTATTAAACTAAAATTATTACATTAATATGGCTACATTTTAAGTGTGTAATATGAGTTTAATTTATGCTTTGATCAAAAATTGTATTCTCCCACAGCATGAGCACAGTATGTATCCATTTAATATGAAAATAAGCCCGTATGGCTTAATATTATCTCATTTTGTCAGTACTCCAAAATTAAAAAGACACATTTCCAGTGTTTTGTTTGGTGCAGTACAGTGAAAACACATTATCTCATCTGTTGTTTATAATCAATAAGGCGTTCAGACAGTTGTGTCATTGCTTTCTCACATTAAGCACAGTATATAACACTGTAAGGGAAGTGTGGTCAGAGATGCCATCTCTGAATGCAGGGTAAGACAAAGGGGCCCATTTGCAATGAAGATCTAAGATGGAGGCAAGCAATCAAAGCTGACTAAAGACATTACCAAGTAATGAGTCAGTGGGTGGGAGATCTTCCCCCATCTAGAGTTATTGGATGAGGACTGTTTGTGTAACTTCTAATCCTCAAAGTGGGAGTTTATTGAGGAGAAAATAAGTTTACTGTAGAAAAACTATAAGCGTGTATTTCAAGCATGAACTTGAATAGCTTCTAAATGCGGAGTGGGGACGGCAGTTCACCTTATCCAAATTCCCTTTGCACCAATGCATAACAGTCAACTTACCCATTAAGCAAATAAAAGGGATGTGCTGGGGTGGTTCACTCCAAAGAGGGAAAAACAAAACAATGGATTTTCTTGACATGATATTTCATTATGTTGTTTTGAAGGGAATATTTCAAATTAAAATGTTTTTTTTCTTTTCATGCGTGAGGACTAATCTAAATAAGATATGAATTTCAAAATGGTATAAGAAAATCTTTATTTTGTGTCCATAATTTGCTTCTGTGGCTGAAACCAGCAAATAATCTGTTGTCATTAATGTTCTCGAGGGGTCAAGGAATATAATTAGAAATATGAATGAGGTGGAATGAAGCTTGACTACACACACTCTGTCTCCACCCTGTACAAATCCCATTTATATCGTAATTTGCAACAGTAAATATGTTGGAGGTAATCAACATAATAAGGAAGTGTTGATTCTGGCCAGATGCAATGTTGCGTACATAACATCATATATATGTGTGTGTGTGAGAAAAAGAGAATGTGAGAGATAGACAGAGAAAGAGAGAGAGAGAGAGAGAGAGAGACTACCCAACATCATCAGCAATGCACATAATCATTTCCATGTTTGACCTTTTGGCGGAAATAATTCTCGCCACCACCACCACCCTCCCCCCTCCCTCCTTCCTTCCCCGCGAAGAATGTCAACTATTTTGCAGGGTCATCTCTCAAGATGTGGAGGACCTCTGTCAGCTCGGTTCGACCCTGTGGAGAGTTTGTCCTCGTGGCAGATAAGAGGAGACACGACAGCTGGGAACACCGAGGGGAAGAAAAGTGTTAAATACGACCTGTAACGTGGAAAATGTGGCTGAACATGTGATGTGAGCATGTATGCTCTTATCAGTCGAGCTGGAAAGATTAGTTGAGTCAAACTTTTGCGGCTGCTTGATAATCAATTT
>NW_023339740.1:23773298-23783513 GCF_004916995.1 Morone saxatilis | reverse complement strand
AAAATTACATTTTTTATTTTATTTTAATACGTACAACATACAACACAGGCCATACACGGAATACTATACATAAGAAAACAGAAACAAAGGAGAAGAAAGAAAAAAAAACATAGCTGTGTGTTACTTCCCCCCCACGGAGGAGAGTTTGACGACAGCCACAGGACATCAGAGGGAAAACCAAGCAATATTTTCTCCCTAAAATATGATATAATTTCACCCAAATCACTGCTAAAGTTGTGTTTTTGGACAGTAATCAGTGAGGCCCAGCCTCCAGAAACACTCCAATCCGGCAGCTAGTCATGCCGTTGCTATCTAGCTGAATTACATAATATTATTGGTTGAAATCAGTTTGTTCATGCTTACATAAGCACGCAAAAAAAAAAATCTGATTTTTTTTGGCATACATTGTTAAATAGGGGTACAATATAACCGAATATTAAATCTTAAAGGGTTAAAATTATATAAAATTTTTCATTTCACCTAGACTTGAAATTTTAATTTTTTTATTACAGCCCAACTGATATTTAATTTACAGCTTAGAACTTAAGAACTTAAACGTACACCCTTTCTTTGCTGTATTTTAAAATGTGTTCAATGAATTGTAAGCAACCATTCACCCTCCTTTTTCTAAGTGTGTGCATGGGTTTATGTATGTGTAGCATTACTGTTTTAATGGCCACAAGTATTCTGCAAACTAAGCCACAACAGGGTATCACTCTTTTCAGTGAGTCATATGAGGCTAATCGCTTCAGGAAACACTTGTAGCTGACATAGATGTTTTATTTTCCCTATCTACGTGTGCTGAAAATAAAGTGAAATTGTGCAGCTAAAGCACGTCTACAGCTGGTTCCAACCTGGTCAACCCCGCAAGCCTGGTCTTGTCCCATTTTAAGAAGTCACCCGTAATCTCTGGTGATGGTTCAGGCACACTGCAATGTGTTCCCCACTGGCAGACTTCTGAGTCGTCCCCATGCATAATATCCATGCAATTCTGCTTCTGACAGATATGTGTTGTAATCTCTTTGAAAATGAGCATTTGCAACATGTAAGAGCCTCAAAGCTGCGGGTCTGAGAAGTGTGAGGGAGAAAATGACATAGAAAAACTGCAATGTAAAAAAAAAAAAAATCCCTGCCTTGAGCTTGGCCTTTTATCCACGTTTTTATACAGAGTTTGGAATTAATATCTTTGAAAGCAGTTCTCGTAATACATTTATTTTATAAAATATCTAACTTTAAATAATTCATAAAGTCACAATGGCAGGGGTCATTTCACAATTAATTACACATGAATTTAAAGGTTCAGAAAACCATTGTTAATAGTGACACCACTGGCTGGTAAATGAACTGCGGTCAGCGTCCTGTTGCTCACCCTCACACTCAGTGCACAATCTGCAGGCATGAGCGAGCATCATCCTGAGCATTGGCCAAAAGTGACGTACAGGCTGAATGCTGGAAAATAAATTACAGTCATATTTAGAATAATGTTACTATCTGCAATGTTTCTATATTTCATTTGGACCACTGACTCCAAGCTACTAACTCACTTTCCGTTTACAAATCACTCTGTCAGCCAACACTAAGAAGTAACCAGTGCCAGACCCACACCAAGCAGCCAAGCCACAGCCAGCCGGCCAACCCCAGCATAGCTTTGGCTGTTAGTGGACTCCAAGCTAACGTTAGCTGTTGCACAATTTTGCACTGTAGGGAAGCAGAGAGAGGAAGGAACTCTGGAGTGCGCACAGACCTGCATGTCTACATAAAAATGCATTTATCAGTCTACAAGCAACCAAGAAAGTTGGGGAAGGTCTCATTTTTTAAGTTATGTTACAACCCATTGGTAATACAAAGTGGATAATGCATAAAAATATTGTGCAAAATACTTCAGAGTCCTTCATATGGAACCTCCAATATGATCACCTGGTGAATTTCAAGATACATTAAGCCTTGCTAAAACAGTGTTTCAATGTGTATCAGGACAGTGAGAGAGATGTTGTAATTATATAGGAAGATAACAAATGTATATACAGTACATGTATTCCTTCTGACTTTGCAGCTCTCAGTTTGAGAGATAAAATCAGTTTTAATCTCTGTATCTACTCACCCTTGCGTTTAGAGAATGCATTTGAAGGGCATGTAAAGTACGCTAAACTTGCCTTTTCAGTATTTAATCTCTGCCCATGTTTTCACTCGTCTGTGGACGATGCATTGAATGCTTGCAAGCAAAATGTTCAAATAGAGTGATTTTTGGTAATGGTTAGGAAAGCAATATTGATAGTAATCTTTCTTCCTCAATACTTTACACTACTCAGCCTGTCCCATTTCACTAATGGAAGTGTAAAAGCTTTTTGAGATGTGATTGTCTTATTAAATATTCCTCACATGAGACTCTAAACATGAAAGCCATTTGGACTGAGTAATGGAGATAATTAAAATCAATTCTACTGTACCTGAGCAATTAAACTGGTCAAAATTGAAAGATGGTTAATAGCTGGGAGGGCATTTACATTGACAACAAGACACGTTTATATTCAGATCAAGGTTTCAGATGATAAGAGGCAATTCCATTGCCACACATTTGGATAGTAATTCACCCTGAGTAATAATTTGAGTAATACATAGAGACTATTGAAAGAGACAAGCATTGTTAAGCTGTGGTTTCTGATGTTCATCTATAGGCACAGTGTTCTTAAAGGGTTTCCTCCCCCACATAATGACTTAGACGCCCTATGAGACAATGTATCACAGATGCACAAGTCCATTGCACTGGAATTAAGTTGTCAGGGCCCTTACACACCAAGCTGACACAGTCAGCCATTGGATGTCATTGGGCTGTGTTTTATTTTTTATTTTTTTGGTGTGTCCAGCACCATCAGCTATGGTTGGCCCTTATCAGGGAGTTGGATGCTTTTTGAATGAAATTAATTCACTTATGTTTAATTGCATTGCATCACCCAAAATGACTAAATCAGAATGCATTACTATTCATTATTCCATGTGCAATGAATAAAAGAAATGTCTAACACTGGTCTGATTCTTTGCACTTCTCCTGGTATACACATGAGAATTTTTGCAAGAGTCTTTATTGTGATCACACAATAGTTTTGTTGTTACAAAAACGTAGTGAATTGGGAACTTCCTCAATATCTGACACTTAATCTATCAACATAGATTTTCTCAAATCACATATACAGTGTGGCCATTCAAAATGACTGCTAATTCTGTTGGAAGATGCAGGTATTGTCACCAGCACATTAGGGCAGCAAAGAGATGATTTTCCATCCTTGAATATGAACTCATATGAGAGACAACTACATCACACTGAAACAGGACAGCTCATTTAGTGTTCTCTTAATTCCACAATTGATTTTCATGTGACAAACAAATCTTTTCTCTTAGCTGATGCCACTGCAGCATAAAAAGTGCAACACTGCCATATTATTCTGCACCTCAGTGTCCATTCGGCCGAAGGTGGATAAGATCCTTTTTGTTTGCAATCTCACATCCCCAACACAATGGCCAACGTTCTCACAAATATCCTCTTGGCAGCAGTTCCTAATGCTTAGAAGTTGTCTGTAGCAACAGTTCCCTCATGAATTCCCATGTGACTGCATTACTGATGTTCGCAGGTGTCTGACTGAGAAACAAACAAAAAGATAGCATCACTAGTCTGTGTCCACAACTCAATCTAGCCAGCTGAGTCATATGATCTTGCTACCAGTGACAAATCCATTTAAGCCTTGTATGCTGTTCCATACAATGAGCTTAGCTATGCATGTTGTCAATGACACGTATCTGTCCTCGAGGGGACATTTTTAAGGGTTTGTAGAATCAGGTTGTATTTGGGCTTCTCTTAAGCCAGCATTACTAATGCCTTTAAACATTTTTTTTATAAACTTATTTTAGCTGCTGTGTTTTCCATTGCATGTCTGCTGTGCCACAGGCAGTATGCCCTGAGGAGAAAGGCGAAAGGAATTCCATTCCATTGTTTGCCAGTTGTAGGTTTGTTGATATAAATATACTTGCCTCTACATGCCCCTTTTTTCACCCTTTTTCTTATCTGTTCTATAGGCATGTACTGTTCAAATAATTTATATGTATTATTAATAATCAGCAGTGATTGACGTTATTTTTCTGATGGCCCATATGTCCCCCCACTCTTATTTAATATACACATGCTATCCCTGGAGCAAATCATGTGTAGACATAGAATTGATTTTCATTGCTACGCGGATGATACGCAACTGTGTGTCCCATCAATGCATGGTACTGCTAATGTATCCTTTATTATGCTCTACCTAGCTGAAATCAAGAATTGAATATCCAAAAATGTCCTGCAATGACTCCAAAACTGGAATAATTAGAATTACCCATTCTGGCTCCAGCACTAGCAGCTCATCTAGTCCCGGTGCCTTTTCTAATAATGTTAAAAAAGAGACTCATAACCCAGGTGTACTTTTTGACCCAGAATTGTATTTTGAAACTCAGGTCACTAAAGCAGTGCGGTCCTGCATTGTCCAACTGAGCCATTTAACCAAGATCAGGTCTCAGGATCTCCAGATCTAGAAAAGGTCATACGTGCCTTTATGTCATTCAGACTGCAATGCATTTTACTCCAGTATAAGCAGGGAAACATCCAAAGACACCAACTCATACAAAATGCTGCTGGCAGGCTTTTAACTCATAGGTGACTACATCACATAACACCAATCCGTGTTGCCATTCACTGGTTAACTCTGAGTTTTAGGATTGATATTACAATTTTACTACATGTTTTTAAACCCTTGAATGGTCAGGCTGCCTCTGTGATCTGCTAACTGACTATGAGCCTGATCGCTACTTGAGATCCTCCAGCAGGGCCGTACTCCAGAGAGAAGCACAAGAGAGGAGATGTAAAACTATATTGAGATAGTTTTTTTTTTTTTCTGCCTTTATTTAATGGGACAGCTGGAGACAGACAGGAAAGGGGGGCAGAGAGAGGGGATGACACACAGCATAGGGCTGCAGGTCAGATTTGAACACTGGGCCGCTGCAGCAAGGACTCACCCTTTGCGTACATGGGTCACCAGCTCTACCCACTGAGCTAACCGGGCACCCTCAGATTGTTTTTGTTACTTAAATTCACAAGTATATCTTCCTATGGATATTAAAAATTCAGTGTAAAATATAGGATCTTTAACTGATGGTATTTGTTGTACTTGTTTACATTATTTAATTTAATCTTGTGTTATATCTCATATTTGTATCAATAATATTTTTACAATTAGTTTTTAGTGTAAAGCATAACTATGCTTTGAAAGGTGCAATATAAATAAAGTTATTCTTGTTTTTATTAGAAGCCTTTTTTATTTGTGCTTCATTGAACACAGCCAACACAAATGATTATTCTACACTAGCAGGGGAAATTAACCTATAGTTAGCACATGTCAGCCACTTTAACACCACAGCAGTAAAGTACAAATGAATTCAACACGTAACTGTCTTTTACAACTCAGAACGTAGGTGTATTTTTACAAATGATATTCACATACTTTTTCTTTCTTTCAATTCTTATTTTTATAGTTTCTGGTTTTTGGATTACCAGGTTTGGATTAATACAGCAAACTTTATTGATTCAAAATAACACTGGTGCAGCTGTTATGACATTTCAGAATCAGCCTCCCGCCGCGGTGGATCATTTAGGACATTCTGCACCAGAATGTATCATGACTGCTGTCCAAGGTGCTGATCCTGGTTCTGTCTTGGGGCTCGTGGTCATTGATGTGCTGACAGTCAGGATTCTTACTGCCATTTAAACTGAACTAATGCTTTGCTCTTTTAAACACTGATTTTATTTTTGACAACCTCGTATTACATTTTGCTGTTTTTTGTTTAATATGCCATATTTATGAGGTCAAAATCCACAGTGCACAAGTACTGATGAGAAGAAGGATCCAATAATACCTAAAAATATATCTAAATAAAGGACCAAGGTGAAGCTTTTTCAAAATTCATACAATTTTTGAATATTCGTTCTAGCCTTCCTCAGTATTGATTGGCGTGAAAAAGGCACTGAACTGCAAAAAGGAATCAGGTGCTCTTTTTGAATCACCATCCTGATTCAAAAGCAACACCTGATATTCTTGTGTACAAAAGGCCTGAACATATGCCCTCTGGACAGCACAATATTGAGGAGACAAACCCAAATTCACCAGCATGGCTCAAGGGTGGCTTCCCTAGACATTGCATCCGGCCCCTGATGCTATCAATGACATCAGCTGGGTCAGTTGTGCATACCACATTGTTATTGTGCAATCATGGGCAACCACAATCATTGACAGATGCTCCTGCCTGATTCTCTCCAACAGGAGGACCAGGTGTGGTGGAGGGAAACCATAGAGCAGCTTATATTTGTATGGCCCATGTGTAACAATTTGAATATCAATTTCATATATCAGTATTCAGTACTAAGTCAAATGTATATGTATATATTTAAAATATTATATTATAGAGGAGACATGATTCCCATGATCCTCAAGACACAAAAGTAGACTTAAATATATACATGCACATAACAACACAACCGTTTTGATTTCATGTGTAGTATGTTTTAAGTTATGTTCCAAATTAAACAGCTGATTTGGCTGCTTTAGTTTAAAGTATACATTTGTAAATGTCTTTGGGATCCCAGATTAGTCTTATAAACCTCCAAATGGGAACAAGCACAAGACTATGGAGCCACATAACCCATTTCTTAGTCTATGTTTAAACATATTTATTCCATGTCATCAAGTTAAACGTAGCCAGCGGTTGTGTGTTCTCACCTCCACATTTTGTGGATGACTGTTTCATTGCGCTTGCTGACCTTTATTTGAACTCTATTTACATAAAAACATGCAATTAGACATGGTGCTGCCAAGCAACCTAATGTGTGTGCTAGTACACAATTAGAAAAAGAGCAGTGTCCTCGCAGTAGCTATGAGTAAGGGACTGACCAAAATCTGATAGCCCAGTGGCAGCCAGCAACACAGCTCAGAAAATAGTTAATGGATTAGTGGAAATGATACAGGCATCACAACAAAGTAATTCAGAGGAACAAGTACTTAATGATTACTGGAGAGACAAGAAGAATGAGAGGAGACAGAGTAATCCTCACCAAGATGGAATAAGTTCTATCTGCTTGTCAGGTTTCCTTTTCCTCGAAATTGCTTAGATCCTAAATAAAAAGCTAAAAAACAGTTTAAAGCTTATTGATTTGTGCCTATGGTACAAAGGGAAAAGTAAGCACATGAAAACGGTATGTGGACTCTCACAAGACAGAAGACCCCTCTTTGTTAGTGGGGTGGATGCCATATGGACAGCGACACGTTCAGCTGTGTTAGCCCAATAAATTGTTGTTGACACTGCCCTCTAGAGATGTGTGATAGTGCATTAGTACTGCAGGCTTTAACCAAGGAAGCATCCTCTCTTCTCTGTCGGAGAAGTGAGAGGAGGGAGTGTGGGAAAATCTCTGGCACTGCATTTACATGTTCTTACGAGTTTGAATTTATATATTTGTGACACCTTTTTCTCTTCACGCTGTTGTTTTTTGAAGAACAGCTTGTTTATCTCATTATTCAGTTCCATGTTGTTGCACTGCATGACAAGGTTCTAATAATGAGTAGACTGTATGGACCACCAAGTCCCTTCCTTGCGAGAAAACTGCTTGTCTGGGGTCCCTGTATAGGTAAAAGTCTTTGGGTCGCTGCTGCTCAGATCAATATGAGTTTACGGCCTTGATGTATTGAGTCGGCTTTGCTGAAAATGGAAAACCAATGGCTTTATTCAACTGAATTCATATTTTTGGGGAAATGGATTTGGCATGCTGGTACCTGTCTTCCTGAATAACTTACTGCCTGGACTTTGAAGAGAACCCTGAGGACCATTTCACAAAAGGCTTATAGTGCTGCAAACATCATTTCAAAGCAAAAGAGAGTAGCAAACCAGGGCTAACTTTGCTAAGGTGATGCTGATTAGAATGACATAGCCTAAGGCACCTGTCAAAGTTTGGGGAGTCTTGACAGTACTTGTGACTCCATCACTCTTGAACTCTTCTTGTGATTTGGGGGATGACCATAATGACAGAAAATACAAAATTTAACTCCCCATTATTTAAAGTCTATATATATTAATCAGGTGTGACTGGTTCATCTTCGTGACAGCAGGGATATGATAATTGAAACTTCCAGGAAATGTTATTGTTCTATAACAAAATGCACCTGGGGCATAATTTTAATGTTAGTGACATTTACAAACAGGCGTTCTGATTTGAGTGACATACAGTTTAAAAAAGTAGTTCTGCAGGCATTCAGGCCTATACTGTAAGACCATATCATTCTGCCAAGTAAAAGTGGTCACTTCATCTTAGGCAAAATCCTCTCTGACACTTGAATCCACACTTGCCTGCCTGCATGATAGATGATACTTAATGAGACAAATGATTGCAGCCAATTTGAACCAGTAGAGTGACTTTAACCTGCCCGCTCAGTTCTATTACACAGCCACTCGTGAAGTTTAAAAAAAGTCTTTATAGGTTTTCATGTTGTTTCAAGAAATTGCAGTATGCATGTATACAATATACAATAGACCCAAAGTATGTATGTTTGCTATAATGCTAGTATGTCCTACTGAATGAATCTTGAACTGATTTAAATTTGCAGAATACAGTTTACTGCAAAACATTCACCAAGATTTTTCCGATTTTTTAAATATTGCATTGTTGCATATTGCACTGGAGATGTTGCTTCCTTATTTATGTATTAGTATTCTTGTAGTTGTAATCTAAAGGCTATATCTTATACCGGAGCATAAGGATCTTTAAACCCCGTTTTTTACACGGAAAAAAAAATCCAACAGAAATAAATCGGCTTAATGGACAGAATTAGAGTGGTCTGAATCCAGGGTAGGATTAAGGAAAATTGTGTGAAATTAAAGAGCGAGTGATCGGGAATCACTGTGCGTCTGTCTGGAGGGCGGGAGAGCAGAGAGAGAGAGAAAAAAAGAGAGAGGGGGGGAGAGAGAGAGAGGAACACATTTTCATCCAAACCTCCGTTTTTTCCAGAGCCTATCTCTGCTCCGCGGCTCACCGCAGCTCCCTATTGTTTAAACTGGGAGGGAAAAAATAACACTCCGCTTATTCTGTAATCGCAGCCAGTGACTCATTTGGGGTTTTTTTTTATCTGATGCTCGGTTTTCGCCGCTCTGAATGCTGTATTCATTGTCAACTTCTCCGATTTTCTCCACTTAGACTTGAGCTGCATCATGAATAGTTTGGGGGCATCTTTCAATCGCATACCTCTGGAATGGCGGGGATTACACAGCCGAACCCCGGAGAGCATGTAAACGCAAATGGAGTTTGGGATTTATTGCAAAATAAGGGAAAGATGACCGTCTTCTCATTGTGCTTGCTCTTGTGCGCGGATCTACTGGATTTAGCCGTCGGTAAGTCTGACCCCTATTATTTTCACACAGCCGGAACCCCTCGCGCAGCCCACCGATCCACGCGTGGGGTCTTAACAAAAAAGCGAAGTGTCAGTGAGTTGAGAGATTCTTATGTGACAGTGAAAATACTAACTGGCCATTAACAGGACAGCCGGATGGAGGCGATCGGTGCCATTCTTGCCTCATGCCAACTTTCCCCCTCCGTGCCAAACAAGTCGTGGAGGAGAGAAATCAATGAATAATGGTTGGATTCAGCTCAGGCTGCTCTGTGCGTGGTGTCGGAGTGCTCAAAGGAAATGCAAAAAGAGAGGGTAGCAGGAGGCCTGGTTATGTATTAAGTCTTAATTCCTCTGCATTGACTATCACGACCAGCATGCATGACAGCACCTACTTCTGAGCACCACGCAACTAAACCATGCTGAAGCGCACTCCTTGGCGGTCTGGTCATCGTGGCTTTTGCACATCAGATAGCGCACGGTGGGCTCAACAGATATTAAAGTTGTTGCCTTGGGAAACATTAATGTGCCTCATTTTTCTTATTTATTTTTTATTTTTTTGGAATGCAGATGTCTGTTTCCTGTGCGATCTGCTCAGCACAGCGGTGGCATCAGTGTCGCTCAGTGTTTTCTCTCTGTTCTCCGTTGACGTGTTTAGATGTTAGAGGATGAAAAAACAGCATTCATAATTTTTCATGAAAGCGAATTTGGATTTGGCATAATATATGTATATCCTAAATAATTATCAGCCTGTCTTCTGCAG
>NW_023339740.1:23763311-23773287 GCF_004916995.1 Morone saxatilis | reverse complement strand
GCAGTGGTGATGGGACTGTGGATGTTATACTGCAATTTAGGTGAAGCCAGTGTTATTCAAATATTTGCAACAGATAAGGACCTGGTGGCAGTAATTTAAGCATGTTCCTTTACTGCTGGGACATGGGCTTGGTCCCGTGGCATTTGAAGGCAGTTTGTTTTCCACATAGTGCCATACATCAAGAGCTTGCATTACAAGACTGCGTTGCAATCACTTGATTTCCTTAGTGAGGAATATAGAAAGACTGTCTTAAGGCACCCTTACATTCTGCTGGAGTTAGGCACTCACTCAGTGCACTGGTGGTAACACTGTGGTGTTTGAAGGACTTCTGAGGAGAGTTGACTCCTGGCTACAAAATCAGAGCAGCATGCCTTTACAAACTAACCTGTTAACCTGCGCTGTTAGCCAAGGATTTTATTGTTTTGAAGTGTTTTTGACCTTCGCTGACCCATATAGGAAATCATTATGTCAGTAGAGCTTAACATAATGTTAAGTGATGAAATGCCTCCGAGTCTGCCTTGCTCAGATGATGCTGAACTACACACAAGCATTGCACTATGTGAAGTATTTAGGATTAACTCAATAATGCAATCATGCTCATTTGAAATGTCCACAACAGCCTAAATTACTTTGGTTTCATTACATTGATACACTTGAGTGACTGAGATTTTCCATGCAGGAGTTCACATTGATCGCCATGTAAACAAACAATGACAGGTACAATTTAATTGATCAATCGGCATGATTTGAGTTGTAGTGAATTTCGGTCAGACTGCACGGTTGTTGTTGCTGTTTGTTGTCACTACCATTGTAACAAATAGATATATGCTGTGGAAACCTTAGGATTTCACCTTCATTGCCTGTTTGTGTCCCCAAGCAGTATTCTTTATATAATCTGATGCCTGCTGTCTTCTGGATATCACATTCAATTCATACCAGTATACAATTTCCTTGTGTATGTGTGTGCGTGTGTGTGCATGTGTTTTAACAAGATCAATGTTTCTTTATTTCCATGTGTGCACCAGTGTCTTAAGATAGATTTTGTTCCCCAAAGAGGGGACCGGTGGTCAGTGATTCCATTCTCATCTCTATCTTCAAATGTCATGCATTTTTATTTTTCCCAACAGTTTCTTTCATGTCAGTAAAAAACAAAAGAGAAATGATACATACAGTATCTCATTTTAGAATGAAACTCCTTGCAGTCCATACACCATTACTGTCTGCCAGATGTGTTCTTCTTTTAGAAACTTCAGTACAGCTCCCTGCTTAATGTAGCAAACTAGCCTCAGCTAGTGAGGTTTTATGCTTGGCTGTTAAGGGTGTCACTGAGTCACTGTTTCAAGAGTAGGCTACATATTCAGTGGCTGTATGGTTAGAGTTTCTCCAGGGGTTACATTTGACTTGTTATGCATGCACATTTATATATCTACGGTATATCTGTGAAAACTGGAGTATATGAGTATGTGTCTTTTCCCAGACATGCAATGTAAAAGAACAAGAAATATAGAATCTTATGCAGGCGCTCTGCATGACATAAATGTGTAGAAAAGTGTACCCACAGCTTCTCTTAAGCATTGGCACAGTTTCATGTGTCCATGTTCACAACATGTAGCTATGTCTTCAGCCTCCAGTACACCTGTTAAATCTGATTGACTTTTGCAACATCGGTGCAGACACAGCATTACATAGACTGATGTCACTACCGTGCTTATCCTGTAGGTCAAACCTTTTTACAGAATCCAAAAATCCAATCCAAGAGAATTGAACAGCCTTGGCTCCTGAATTGACACAGATGACCTAATAGCGTACTTTAAACTCTAGAAAGACCTAATATTGCACAGAATCATGAAAACCATTCTTATTGGTTAAAGAAAATTTTGTGAATGCACCAATTTACTTTCTTACAAGGAGTTCAATGTAACCACTCTTGTATCTGTCCATTAAATACAGTCAGCAGACACTTAGCTTAGCTTAGCAATACAGATGGAAGCAAGGGAGAAACAGCTAACCTGGCTCTGTCCGGAGGAAACAAAATCCTTACATCCATTAGACTACAGCTCCTAGCCAAGAAAGAAGACATTTTTCTTTAAACTATGGAAGCACCAGCCAGGTCAGAGCAAGCATGGGAGTACCTTTACTTTGCTACGAGTGTGTCTCATGAGATGTCACATGAGATAAAGGCTGTACATTTTTGCTTGCATTGTTTCAATGCTGCCTTATAGTGCTGGGTCTAAGCTGCACCAGCAGCATCACACATTCACGGCTTTACACTAAGGTACTCTCTCTAAATTGAACATGTGGCACTTATGTTTGACAATGGTGGTGACCTGATGTCTTGATACTTAAGTAAACCAAAAAATGTGCAAGGCAGATGATCTAATGGTCCAACTTTATCTCGACAAACCGGTCAACCATTGCTGCTCTGAGATCATTTGCTGCTGCTCAAGAGATAGTTTAAAGTTCACTGTTCAAGTTTTGATTTATGACTCCTTGTTGGGGAGAAATTAATATACAGAACCCATTAGAGTTTAATCTGGTAAATAGTGTTATTATTCTGGGTTTCAGTTAGAAGGGATAGGCTACTTTTCTCAGCATTCCGATTTGTTACTTTGGTGGATATGAAAGGTTGCATATGTTACATTAAAATAAGGGTAACATGATGAAATGTTTTTAGTCTTATATACCTCCCATCCATCCTCACCACCCTCCAAAGAAAAAGAAACCTAATACATTGGCACAAGGTGGTATTAGTGTCTGTATTACAATGCCATTTAGGGAAGAACAGACTTGCTTCACAGGGCTTCAAAGATTTCTTAAGAGATTAAGAACTAGATAAGAGTGTTCAGAAGTTGGATTGAAATTATATCAAATTGCAGCTTTTTGATGCTTTTTCTCTCGCAAGAGCAGTTAGCTTGGTATTTCCACTCATATTCGTCCTCTGGCCTAGACAATTTTCTAAGATCAGTCTTACCTAGAAATCAAAGTATCTTTAACGCTGTATCTCATTTCCCTTTCGCTTTTTAGAGCAATCTGTGGATGAAGTGTCTTACATGTACTATTACTGTAGATATGTCCTTCTGCATAATTCTTACTGAGGATAATGCTTTTCTTCAAAATGAAATATTCCCCTACTTGTTTACTCTCACAGCAAGTGGCAGTTTGCTGTCCAATGCAATCAATTATGCGTCTTTCCTCAGATGTTCATGTTTATATATCTTGTTTTCCCAATTACTGTTGCAGTGAATAGAATAATATATTTTAATGTGGAATCCTTGCATGTCCTAGGCTAAATACAAATGGTGAGTAGGAACTGGTTTAGGTTCAGGTCTGAACAGCTGCATAGGTTCAAAGAGCATTGCAGTAAAGTACAAGGCGCTCTGATTTTATGTAGATACGGAAATGGGACATGCAGGCTCTAGTGATTTGCTACCAGTAGAATCTGGTAGGAATATTACAGGAATAAGGAGTAAAATAATCAACATCCATGGACTCATTCTACCATGTCAAAGGTCAAAGGGATACTGAGCATTATGGAAAATAGACTTAAACAACCCTGTTCAACACTACTCTGGCTGTTAGAGTTGTTGAAGCTAAAAAAGAGCCAGTATAGAAATATATAAATGATATTTCAGCTACAGATGGCTGTAAAATTATATTGTCAATCAACTAAACACGACATGACATGCCTGCAATAGACTGCCTTCCTTTCAATTTGCTATACGTTAAAAACGGTATTTCATGTCCTGTATTCTTTCAGTGTGTTTATTTTAAACCATTATGTTTTACTTGCTGAAAAAAGCATCTAAGAAAATATGTTGCCTCACACCATGGTACTGTACAATGTAGGTTGGCTTGTATAGATTGTGGATCATAGCAGTGTTGACAGATTTAACGGGGACTGGATCTCTGTTAGATCTGATGGTTTCCGGTGCACTGTGACTGTCTGCTACTGATGGCTGGTCTTGACTCACAGGAAGTGAGAAGAGATATTGGCTGGAAAATGGGTTGTGGTTATGCCACTATCTAACAATCACCAGGCTTTGCATCAGCACTGCAGCTTTCAGCAGTTATATAAAATGATTATACACAGATTAGAAGCTGTCTTCATTGTTTTTTTCTACTATTGTTTGTTTGGTCAGTCATTGTTGACTAATGTCCGTGCATCTATATATATATTTTTCTATCACTGTAAAAGTATAATGCAGTGGTTTGATTTATTTATTGATTTATTGCTCATGGCTCATATCTGGATTATCTTTGATTCACCTACCAACCTCAACTCAATATGCAATACTGTTGAGATAGAGTATAATATAATATCACATCTGATAGGATCTCATTAGTCTTTAAAATGTATTAAAGTATTCTATTGATATCTCTGATGCGACAATGAGTTCAAACAGGTGGTAACGCAAACCTGCTTTGAGTCTCTGGTTGACCTCTTACACTTGTACTTTAATTGACATTAGGGCTGCAATACGTTGCTGGGCTACATCTAATAGCTTCACTGAAGAAGAAAGTCAGTCAAGACAGTCACTGTAGATACCATTGTGTGACTACCAATTGTCTCATTCAGTGATCACCTTCAATTAGTAAGTATAATTTTTGTTATGCTCACCTTTTAGTCTGGATCTTTTGTAACTTGAAATCCCATTTAATGCGATGAAAGAGCCATATTAAAACTTGGTGACCTAGAAATGACAGCTTTTGTTGTACGGCTTCAGCCAGCTTTGTGCATGTAGAACACTGCAAAAAATGAAATGGCTTTTACTGAAAAATCAAAATGACCTCAAAAGGTCTTGCACTCACACAGTCCTGCAGGAATATATGGAGTTGGAATGATTAAGTAGAGGAACTCGAAGTCAAGAACATATTTAGCTAACATAATGTGTACTTCACAGTGAAACGTAAAATGTTTGTGTAATATAATTACGAGATGGATTTGATTACAACTTGTTTTGATTGAATTGCCCAGAAGTTAGTGTGGCGAATGGGCGTAAAAAAATATTTAAAAAATATTGTATCGCAATATTTAGATTTTGATATGTGTCGATTCTCAAAAAACTATTAATTTTGTGTTAAAAAACTCCCGAAGGTGTTGTACACATAGACTGAGGGCTATAATGTTGGATATTACCGGGACTGTGATAAATGTAAATGCAGATCTCTCTGTTCTGGATGCACCTTCTGGATAACTTTTTTTTACACATATGATGGTGTGTTTTTTGAACTATGACAATTTCCCTAAAATTAGGTTTTAAAAAAACATCAGAATATATTACCTTGCTTACAGTATCACAATATATCTCAATATTGTGTATTGTGATCCATATCGTATTGCCAGATTCTTGCCAATAAACAACAGAGAATAAAAAGCATCATCAGATAAATTTATGTTTACACCCCTGTGTTTAGGAAAATGTTCAAGTATTTAAAGTTGGGGTCGGTCATTCTGGCCAAATGAGGATTGTTGAGTCTTATTCCTAGGTCAACAAATACTGTTGGTTTGGGTTATTGTAAATGGAAAACAAACAAAGTGCCCCAGAGCGAGCCACACAACACAACAGGTAGCATTTCCGCTCTCCCAGTTGCGTATTTGTCGACATCGAGAGTCGAGAGAGCAATTAACTATCTCTCCCCAGAATTACTAATCCTGTCTTTAATGTTTTACAGGAAAGTACAATACAGGAATTTTGATATATACACATTTGAAAAAAAGGTTGACATACATAACATTTGAGATAACAAAACAGTTAACACAGGGACACATAGATCCACTGTGTCTTTAAAGGGTCAGTCTAGCCAAATCACAAAAAAGGTGGAAATGTGGAAAAAACTATTTGGTTTGTCTGGTGAGGTTTTAAAATGTCCATTTCTGACACTTCAGTCTCTATACAGTGGAAGTAAGTGGAACTTGGTTTGTAGTACTCTAATTACATTTAAAAACATTTCAGTCATAAAATTGTATTTATTTATTATACCAAAGGGTGAAAATACTGTCCACAACTATTTATTATCATTTCTAACTAGCTCCTTGTTTCCTGACATTGTTTAGTTTTCCTAATAAAATTGTAAAATCACCACCACAATCCATTCAATTCCATGCTGATAGAAGTCTCAGTGGTTGAGATCTCATAGGGTGAGGCAGTGCCTTGACTTTGGTTTAAACCTTTTTTACATTGTGCTATTTCACAGAGGGGCTGAATAAACTTATTATGCTATTATTTAACAAAACTCAGACAGTGAATGCTACAAATGTTCCAACAAAAGGCCTAAAATGGTGTAACACTTTTCAACCATGCATTCACTAGCTTTCCACATTGAGGTACGGGTGTTGATCTTGAAAGACATTCTGGCTTTTAGTGTCTTCAAAGGCATTCCTCCCAATAGAGTGACACCCTGACTTGTCGGAGACAGTGATAAGCCACATGTGAGAGAATAACATATTCTGAGCATTAGCATATACATGCCAAATATCTGCTTTTCAGGTAAATGTGTGAAACCAAATCATCTTTTTGACATTTTGGTGGATGAGCTAAAGTCTTGTGTTTGCAGTAAACCAGTCATTGGAAATCCATTAACATATTTTATTAATGCGTAGCATCTTTAGCTATGAGGTTTGTATCTAAGAAGACTTATTGCCTAGAAGCGTCAAACCCAAGGGGTCGACCACAGTCTGTATCCCACAATGCAAATAATGAAACAGAATCTGTAACTGCCATGTCAAATTTGTCCTCCCCCACTGCCACCATAACAGCCCCATGTAAGTGTAAAGAGGAAAAATCAAAGAAATTGTCCCTGAAACAAAGTACTTTCCTTTGCCTATATGGCTGAAATACATATACGTACTTTCACCATCAGGCAGTGATGCTCCAAATGATCAAATGATAAAGCCTGTGATTAGTAGAGACAACTAAATGCTTGGGGCAAAGAAGTTCAAACAGCACAGTCACTTCCCTCTATACTCCTGAAGTTCTTCTAGTACAGATGTAGGCTAGCTTGCGGATGTCTTTGGCTTGCGTGGGAGTTTGAAGCAACTCTGATTCCCTTTGCAGCTGGTGGTTTGCAGAGATAGGAAAAAGAGTAGAGAAGCTTTGCTCAGAAGGGTCTCCCATGATGGGCTACATAAAAAAACTATACCATTGCTGTCTGTGATCTACAGTTAGCACCCAGTATTGTCAAATACTGTCATGTGTTACCAGAAATGTTATCTGTAAATTATATATTTTGTCATGGATATAATTTATATATCAGAACCTTATTTTTCTGAATTAGCAGCCAGAATAAGCAGGGATTTCTTGACAGGCTTTATCAGCAGTTTTACTGTATTCTCCCTTCACTGTTTCCTACATGCTAATGTGGATTATGTGATTTTGCTTATCGTGTTCAAACATGGCTGCTGAGTAATAACAATTGCTCTGCGACTGTGTCCCAACATTAACCTCCTTATTAAAGACTTTGAGAAGTGCCTTGTATACTATACATGACACTTATCTCTGCATTCATTCGTTTCATCACAGGGGGCTTAAGCTTCCAGGAGTTACACTGCTGTGCATAGATGATTTTTCATATACAGACATTCTGATTCTTTGCAGTTTGCTTTCTTTTTGCTAGCGATGAACGTTTTTGGAGAACCTGAACAAGTAGAATTATTCAACGTCACTGTGACCTCAGTTTGAAAAGATAAAACACTGGCTGTCCTTGGGTTTTTCTGTGTTAGCATACAGTACGTACAGTATTTCAAGGTTATGTTATAAAGAAACATGGAGGGGTCAGCATGACTTGCAGTAGCAGTAAAATATACTAAATCTGTGATGAGGGGGAAAAAGTTTAGGAAAACTAAATAGGAACAAAACACAGATTGAATATAGTCAAAATATCCCTCTTTAATGTGTAATTCAAAATGTACCTTTTCATTTATGTATAAATAAATGGAGGGACTTCATTTTATTTTATACCTGACAATCTTCATAATTACATGTGATATTATAATCAACATATGTAAGCCATCTATCTTTTCTGCATCCACTATTATGGAGGATTACTTTTATACATTTCTAAATACAAACAACATAATTTTAATACAGCAGACTAGGAATCCTATTCTTTTACTTTTAATTTTACATTTCTTGTACTCTCACTATGTAGTAAGTGTCGATATCTCAAGTCACTGCTTCGCCTTTTTAGTTTTATTCTTCTGTTTCTTATGTCTAGTGCTATGTCTATTCAAGCCATCTTCAAGGCAGTGAATGCAGCATTGCCGAGGTTTAATGAAAAGTCGAGATTAGGCGTGAAAAAGGGAAGAGATGGGAAAGGAGGGGAAAAAAGCTCTAATCTGCACATTGACGTCACTCTGCATGGACTGAAGCTGTGCATATGGGAGTAAGGGAGGATTGTGTGGGCCATGCATCTTTTGACAACAGATTATTTACTTGTATGCATGCTGACTTCCTCCACATGAACCACATAGAAACTTTTTTTCCCTTGGGACAGCATTCCTACATTTTCTATCACCAGAAGATCCTGAAGATCTCCAGTCAGTTAGTGAAGTTTCACAGACACAGTCAGTCGATGATAGGACAAGTCTCTGTGCTCATTCTATAACATCTGTCATTTATGATAACATTTATCAGCAAACCTTTGATCCACCGCATAACTTGTTCGGAGAATTAATCTCCTGAACACGTGACATGAATTATACAATGATTGAAACTGCAGTTGCACATAGCCAGCATTAGATATGATTATTTTACATCTCTGTTTTTCTTGATGAATCTTAATACAGCAAGGTCGCTTCATCTTCTGTGGTGATTACAGTTAAGTTTTTGCTGCTTGCTCCTCCATTCTGAATTTTTATATAAAGCACAGATGATCTAATTTATTCTTGCCCAATAAAACTGTCAGCATTAATTTAACTCTGAAAGTGAGGGTGGCTTATGCCTTTTTACCTGGTTACACTCTGCTACAGTGCAGTGTTCGGTCTCAGGACAGAATAAAACATTGTGAGGGAGCAGCTGCAATGACTCCTCACTGTTGGCTGCTTGTATTGCCTATGCTAACATGTAGTATATGGAAGTATATAATGTGAGGTCATGGTGTAATTTGTTCTTTTCTGATTGCGATCTCTTGAGGCATACAGGCATGAAGTTCCAAGCTGTTTACACTTACAAACACTGGTGCTTAACCTTCATACAGTTATCTTTGTAGAGCATAGCACTCAGTGTAATAGGGTATCTGTCATTCTTTTCTTAGCTAGAGACCAATAACTTGAACTACATTAAGCCACATACTCTCCCTTATATGTTTCTTAAATATTATTTTCATTCAACATGTACAGCTTTGTCTCTAAAATGTGGAGCAACTGCTTGTCAAACCTTATGGCAATGCCTTTGCTGTAGTGTCACTGCTGGTGAGAGAACAAGCTGGTGTGCTCCTCTTTATGTTTAGCCATAACTATCAGCTAGTACAAGTCGCACAATTTGTTGCTCTGTCAAAATTTTTTACATCAAATTGTACTATTGTAGGGCATAGATGCAGAGACTGTCTGCATCACTTTTAAGTTTTACCTCATGCAGAGGTTTGCAGGGTGTGACAGAGCTCACAAATTGTATCCCCAAATGCGTCAAAATTGCACATTAGCATTACATCTCATCCTGTTGCCTTATAGGCCAAAAGCAAGACAAGACAGGCGTATCCGTACGTGATGAGAGGGTATTTTTCTAGGGAACAGTGCTTGAATTAAGTTTTCTTGAACATATCATTGTGAGCAAAATTAGGTTGACTGTTGATATAGTGAGTGTCCATATCAATTACCGTCATGTGTGCTATGTCACCCAGCTCTAGTCCTACAATTTATTTGTTAAGAGCCTGAAAGGAAGTGCTGCTTGAGAGGATTGCCTTTGCACCTTAGCAGTTCTGTCTGCCTTCATTTATCACATATGGAATGTGTTTTATTTTTTAAATTCTTGGATAATAA
>NW_023339740.1:23754304-23763288 GCF_004916995.1 Morone saxatilis | reverse complement strand
TGTATTTGATACATTCTTGTTAATCTAGTACATGCTGTTAGTATGTAAGTATTTGTATGCCCCAACAACATCTTATACTATATAGCAGGCGTTTTCTTTTTTTCCACTGCCTATATCTCAGATCTCAGAGCTTCTGTCAACATGAATTCTAGAAATTTACAGCATATTAGCACATAACATGTTACCAACATTTTCCTACAAGTTTTATGTGAACATTGATCTCTCTTGGAATAGTCACAGTACCTGAAAAAAAACATGTCAATCATGTCACAAAACTGCCATGCTTAGCTGTTAAAATGTCATTAGCTTTACTACTGCTGTTGATGCCATTAATATTTCCAATCACTCAGCATAATGTTAGTAACAGCATCAACATACTATAAAACTGTTGTTCTCATCACTTAATACTAAGAAGTCATGCTACTTTGGTAGCATTTTAGCAGTTAAGACTCTGCGCTCATGTCATTTGCAAGCTGTTTGTTAGTATTATTAGTATTATTACATGTATTGTTCATTGCTCTGACAATCTTTAATATTCAAAGTTGATTGACACTGATACGTACAAAAACAGTAATGCAATATAGGAAACAGTATTTGAAACTATTTATAATCTTTTAGATACTTTTATGAAAATATTTGGCACAACATGGTATTGAGGTCAAATATTCTCTTTGTAGCCAAAAGGGAAAAAACAAACAGATTTTGAGATTATGGCTGGAAGGGTTAGACTATCACTCTGTAGTCACCTTGAGAGATGTGAAATCCCAGTGGGTTTTGTGTGTGTTGTGTGTTGTCATGTAATCTTGTATCTCTCATGCTGATTGTCCTTAGACAACAGGTGACCAAGCCCAACAGGCTCCCCTGTGTTATTGGACCTCTCACTAGGTTGAGATTCTACGTATCCAGACTGTAATGAAAGTGATGAATATGAGGTGGGAATAGGGAAAAGGAATGCTTGCGCAAAATCTTTTGCTCTGACGCAGCAGAGTAAAGTCAGCCCTCGGCCATGGATCAAGTTTGTGCTGAAACACCCCCACTGGATTGTACTTAATCAAACTTAGAGAGCAGCATGGGGAAGTAATGGTAATAGGGAAAGGGAGTAGGCAGAAAATGGCCTGGAGAGCTGTGCACTTTAAGTGTGTAATAAGTAGATTGGCAGCCTGGGAATCTCTCTTTCCGGGCTTTCGTCATGAACTAAAACTAAACTCTTTTGGTTAAGGCAAAGTTTTTGAAACCGTGATCCACAGGATCCAGTTTGGTACGGATCAAAGGATTTTTTATGAATGAGATGTGAGTAATGTTATGTTAATTAAATCCACACCTAAAGTTTATGAAATGAAACAATGTGAACATAGTCACATTGGGTTTATTGGATTTGTATCTTTTTCTGAGATGTTTTGCAGGTGCTGATGGACTTTAATTCCTGCTGGGAAGGGGGAGGAAAAAAAGCTCTGCAGCTGTATTAAATAGGTGGAAACATAACTGTTAACTAACAAATAACAAGGGAGATTCTCAATACTAAACAATCTGAATCAAATAAATTATTTGGATATTTAACACCATCTTTTTGAGCTCTTGGCTCTTGAGGTCAAAATTGGCTTTGTTTCACTATTTGCATAGTTATCTTGTCAAGCAAGCGTAATATTTTTACGATATTTATTAAATGTTAGCTATGCACCTGTACGGCAAAAGTAGTGGCAAAGTTGAACTGAATTGCTTTCCTGTCATTTCAGCAGTTTGATTTACGCATCCACTCAGCTGTTCAGATTCCTCATGTGGCTGCCTGTTCCATGGGGAGTTAAATGTAAGAGAAAGAGAAATTAGTCCTCGTCACAGCTGACTGAACATTAGGTCATATTCTGCAGGATAGTGAGTTCTCCATCATGTCATAGTAACACTCAGGGATAGAAAATGCCAGTTTCAGGATGTAGTCAGATTGTAGATTCAATAGAGTATATTATCAGTTTTGTTTGCCATTTTATCTAATCCCCTTTCCATGCAAACCCAATGAATATGTATGCCTAGAATCTAATTTTGCACAATGGCAGTACCAACAATGAGAAACATGCAGTGCACTTTGACTTCATTGAAATTCAGTGAAATGGCCTTGATATCAGAACAGATGCAATGAAATTAAAAGTAACCCTGCTGTATTTTCATTTCTTTATTTAAAAGAACATATAAGGCAGTGCTGTGTATGTTGGACAGCTGAGCACGAATCACAGGGAGATTATCGTCTTAGACTGACACTTTCTGTTGTTGGAGGGAAGGAACAAAGGTCAGTGCTTTAGATTCCTACAATAATATCCTCATCACAGACGAAATAAAATGTAAAAATTACCATTAGCAGTTTTAGAATATGTAAATCATCTACTTCTGTCATGATACATTCTAAGAGATTGGGAGATGACTATTTTTTTTTTCTAGAATTAAAGCGTATTGTGAAGTAGACATCTGTCACCCTCCAGAGACAGAGAACAGTAATATATGTCATCCCTTCTATCCCTCCTTTCTATCCCATTCAGCCACTCTCCTGATGGGACCACACTGGCTGCTACTGTTCAGGATAATAATCTCAGAATAAAGAGTAAGATGTATCGTGTCAGTTGTAGGGCCAGACTATTCATAATTCCTACTCTTTAACCATTCCATCTGAGGCTACACAGTGTTTAATATTAATTCTATTGTTTAAGCTCCACCCATGAGGAAAGGCACCAGCTGACGAAAGGATTATACTATACTGAGCCAGAAAAAGATCTGGCTGAAACAACATTTGTTCTTTTGTTTATGATCACGCACTCTTGGAAAGTTAAAATACCTCTGGTTTAAATAACTCTGGATGATAATGATACGCCCACTGGTGGTAGGTTAAATCCACATTCTAGCACTATTTTAAATCTCAGTTTAAAATACAAAACAGAGCTTTATGACAAAAGGTGCTGTAAACATCCTCTAAATCTCATATACAGCCAACATACAGGCAAATCTCACTCAATGCAAAGTTGCAAGGGCCTTTACTACAAAGTTAAAGACTGTGAAGGAAGAAAGGAGGCAACCTGCTGCTTTACCTGCCATTAGACTCTGAACAAAAGCTGTGAGAATATATCTTAAAGAAAATATAGCCCAAAACATCACATACTGCCTCTCTTTATGGTTTGTCTGACGTTTGTGATTACACTTGATTGATTTTTCTTTGTTTTGTGGAGGACTGAATATAAGTCCTTTGGTTTGTTCCCTGCCCTGCACATATGCATTGATCTATATCCATTGATCTATTTTACCAAAATGTTTTAATTTTGCAAACAAATTAAGACCTAAAAAAACTGGGAAAAGGGACTTAGATAAAGCCTTTTCTCTCTTGATGTCCCTATTTAGGTGTGCAACACAAATGCATGCAAACATAATAAATTCAATGCATGCACATGTATAAAAAGTCTCTCCAATGAATACTGGCTAGTGTGCCCCACCAGGTTTTTAACACCAGTTAATAAAATACTCTACTGTAGCCCAAAGGAATAAAGTGTCAAACAGAAAATGACTCAAATTAGACTACCTGTCATGCGCATCTGTCATCTTCTGATGTAATTGCTATACAGATTGGCTTCTCTGAAGGTAGAGTGGTAGCTTTAAATTGTTTTTCTTGATCTATTAACAAGCTTCTAATATTCCATTATTTCAGTCTGAGCTAATAATTGGTAAAAGTTTGTATCCACTTATAGTCCACATGAGAGGTGGAAATGAAATTGCTGAGTAGCAGAAAGAACAGAAAAAGACTATTCATTGCAAGAATAAGGCAAAATCAAGGATATTGTGTGACTGAAACAATTGGATCCAGTAAGATATAAATTCCACCATAGTATTTCCATTAATGCAATACTAATTAGTTCATTAATTATACTATAATGATTATAACTTCTTTTGGTAAATGCCTTTTAAAATATTGAATATATTAGGCCTACTGATTTAACTGTAAATTCCCTGAGGGCTGTGATGGCGAGCCCGTTGAAGAGTTTATTTTTAAAATTTTGGACAGTCTGAGCTACATACTCTGCATTCACTACATGTCACAGGGATTATGGTAAAGTCCCTGTCAATTATGTCCCAACCTGTCTCCAGTTTAAGGTTCCTTTAATTTTGACATTTTTCAAACTAGACTAATTTCAACAAAGTATAATATTAAGGCAAAAGGTATTGCAGTGTAAATATAAAGTTTAAAAAGAAATAAGAGGTGAACAGGGACAGGATTACAACATGTGACCAAAGCACACATTCACAGTAAAGAAGGTTAAATTCTACAGTAGATTAAAAACTGAGAGGTTGTCAAGGACATAAAGTGATGAGAGGAATAAAATAAGTGGATGTAATTATAAGGAGAGTAGGGAAGGCTGTGACTTCAACTCTGCTGTTACATGTTTTAATGAAACAAAGAGAGCTTTGCGAGTTCCTTCATATGTGATGAGACTTCTCTCAATTGCCTCTTCTGTAAAAGCAAGGTGATTTTGCACCAAGGTTAATAAGTAGTCGTATTGTTCCAAGAGCCCATTGCTGAAAGCCCTCGGAGAAATTATGAATTCAGTCCTAGCAAATAGCTTGAGACAATATATGATAAAATGTCTATATCAGTATATCATTTTACAAAATAACTATTTTAAAGTTATTATATATATATGTCTGAATGTTAATATGTATAATATGTGCTGCTAGTATGTTTTGGAAATTGGTTATTTATATACTAAATATTTGCTTTTTTAAATTAAAATTATTATACAGTTCATTTATTCATCATATGGTAATAGCAAAAGCAAATAGTTGGGGAACTAATCAAATGTATATTCAACAAATGAAACATAGAGCCCCACTGAGAGAATAGAAACATGTAAATGTGTACTGCAGAATGTTCAACTAATAGTATGATATATAAATGTTAAGAAGTTAAGATTTGAAGACATGAAGTGTCCACATCAATAATGGTCAGAAATCATTACCATCTCTAAACACAATATCTCAACAAAATCTGTTCTGTTATTCTCTTTTGACTGCTGATGCAGCCATTGCTCATTCATTACATATGAACAGCACCCATAATAATGACAGCAATTACCACAAATGTTGGGCCTGGATTCATTATGGAAAAGAAGCTTATGCAAAATTGTTTTTCACGTTTTTGTGTGCTTCTCAACAAAGGGTTTGCGGAATGAGATGGCCCAGTCTCAGAGGAACTGAACAGAATGGAGAAACATCCGATCAACTATATGCTGCAAAATGTCACATCTTGTAAAAAGGACATAATTCATTCTTATTTTCTTTTTTTGGTTTATATCAGAATATGTGACAAATACTGTAGGTTTGGGCATATAATGAATTATTAGTTATCATGCAACATTAAATGCAGTTTTGAGTGTTAGGAGAAATGTAATTTCATCTTTAATTTAGTTTAACTCTTAATTGATATGTAGGAGGCATCATTTCATTATTCACAATATCATGAAACTGTTCTGCCCTGTGTTAAACTGGCGACTTGTCCAGGGGGTACCCTGCCTCTCGCCCAATGTCAGCTGGGATAGGCTCCAACTACTGTGGCCTTGCAAAGAATACGCTGGTGTAGATGCATCAATGAAAAACAGTTTTTAATAAAACATATTAATTAATTCAGGAATGTCCAATGAACATTATGGTGGTTCTACTTTTTAAAAAGAGTCCTACACTACAAGTGTATATTATTACCTTGGGATTCTTGTGACATCAACTGTGTCAGTACTTTCTGCCCACTCTAAAGGCTCTGGAGTGTCTACAGAACCAGCTGTTCTTTTACCATAAGCAACCTCTTTACTTGGTGGTGTAGAAGAGTATGTAGCAACTTCCACCACATTAATTTCATGCTCAGTAGATGCCCATATAACTTTGCTCAGGTATTTCAGTTGAAGCCTTGTAAAAATTTGGTTAGCTTGTTACTTCATTGATTGTGATTTCTATTTCAGTATCGCTAAACGGATTTTCTTTTGTTTTCCAAGCTTGTTATCTCTCCACCTTTGGTAGATTCCACCACTATATGGCATGTTTGAGCTCTGTCTGAGTTTGCCCTAAAGGCAGTCTTTTTGCTTAATTAGCTGCTGCCATAGTAAATTATATGCTAATTTCACACCTTGAAGACTATACAGTACAGTAGCATCATCTATGTACGATAATATTGGCCTTTATCTTATCCACTGCATGGTTGTCACACTTTATCCATGAGTTGAACGCTTTCCTCTGTGCAGAGATAGAGCTTTGATGAGTGTATTTTAGTAAAAACAATTTTCAATGAAACAGTTCTCAAAAAGGTCTGTGAACTACATTATCAAGAGTCACTGTGTCATGATTTATGGAGAGAGATTTTGATATTTTTTACTGTAATGCAATCTTTGGTACGTGCCAAGTGGCAAGTCATTTTTAGTACTAGTGAGCCAAATGCCATTAAGCTACACTACACTTGGTGATGGCAATGGCACACTAAATTAGAAGCAGAAGAGCAGATTACCATCTAGGATGAACATGCATGAAAAGATACTGGCTGTCCACAAAGAGCACATGTACCCAGTCAACCCTCTCTGGGTTCATGAAAAATAACTGCAGTTTAATTTGTAACTTCTCTTGATTCGGCACTTGTTCTGGATTTGTCTAGATGTGCGCACTGCTTCCTACATTAGTGATCGCGGTTGTCACATTGCCAGACTTTGGGCTAGCCCTGTGGTCATGGCGAGTTATCCTTATCAAGTAAGCAGAAATAATTAGTCCAAAACCCACTGCTCTTTCATCTTAGTCTCTTCTAAAGCTCCACACACAGTTCACTCAGCATGATGCAAGCTACAAAGTAGTTAATTTACTGTAAGGCTTCCATACTGAACCGGCAGCAGCGAAGCAATCCAGATAAATGGCACTATTAAGGAAAATAGAATAGAATTTTGTTATGTTATGTTATGTTATTATTTGTAATAGTAGCAGTATATGGAGTTACTGTGTTGACCCATGCTGTCGATACCATAGGAATTAGTCTTCTCAATGCTCAGATGTGCTGACAATACAGTCACTGTAAAAACTGTTATCTCATATAAATTCTATTTTCCAAGGGCTCTGCTCAGACAACACTGTGATGTATGAAGTCACTGGTAGAGAAAAGGGCAGGTGACGAAGCTGAAGACTATTTGATATTCAGAAGGGTAGGCTTCCTCAGACTGTCCTGAGTGAGTAGTAAAGGCCCTTGCAGTTCAGTCACTAAGGCAACATTAAGGCAATATTCAATGAACACAGTATTTCCTTATAGTGATGTCTGAATTATCTGATACTACTAGTCACTTCCCTACTATGTATTAGAGTTTGTCAACCTGAAATGTTTGCAGCACCGTTGAAATGACTTGAAAGTAATGTTCATTTTTTTTAGGTGGTTTTTTATGTGGCTTTATTATTATTTGGTTAGTCACTGACCTTGGCAGGACCTATGTTCCTTAAAAAGGTAACCTTGTCTCAGTGAATACCATTCAAATCACATCTGCTGGACCATAGAAAAGAGGCCGCATTACCAGATGTGTTATCTGAAATCTGTACACGTTCTTACTGTTGGGTATTCTTTAGAAAATTGCATAAGGCACTAGAACAAGTGTTACTTGGAATGATGTGGCCTGAGTACAGGGAACGCTCTGGTCTCTAGCCAAAGCTCTCCTGCTTGGCTTTGTAGTCTGTCCTCACTGCAAAATGCCATCTTAGGTTTGCCCCCTCCTAAAACGCTCCTCCATCACCAGATGTATTTCTGCCTTGAACAGCACCCAGACAAAATCAAGCTCTTGCCAAGTGCTCTGCAGCTAAGAGTCAGCAATAGGTAATCAATAGAGATTTACAGGAGAACTTTTCCCAGCCATCAGTGCGTGACATCTTCACTGTCACCTGACTGTACAAACGGCATAGTTCAACTGTAGGTCTACGGTAATTTCTGTGGGGTCTCTTGAGTTCAGAAATCTTAACTGGGTTAGAGAGTAAGGCTGCAATCCAGCTCTAATAAGGCTGTGCATAAATGTGACATGAATTTCTCTGGGTAGAGCAGTAGGGAAAGTTCTTAATGCACTTCACCTAAGGGCTACAATGAATATAATTCATGCTGGTTTATTATGTTGTTCCTGTTATAATGTTGTTCTGCGTTTGCTGTCTTATTTTGCTGTCTTATTTAAAAAGGCTTTCATGAACTGGTTGTACATTGAGTCAGTATTGTTGGTAGTGGCTAAACAAAAAGGTATTGCGAATTAGAGTATACTGAATGAATTATGATGCTACTTTAAATACTTTGTGTGAGAATGAATGTTCAAACGTGTTGCAGGTTTGTTTGCTCAGAAAGGTTGTAGGATTAGAACATTGGTGAAAGTGAAAAAAGGATTTCTACGCAGATGTGGTGAATTGATTAAATGCTTGATTAAATACTAGGCAGGGGAGTCTGGCATCCTATTTCAAAAGCATATGCAAATAATCTTGTTTCATAGATTATTGCCGTTTATGCACCCTTTCACACACACACACACACACACACACATACATAGACTCACACGCACACACACCCACACACACTATGCACTATGTCTTACTAATATACATTCATACACACAAACAGTGAACAAAGTATACATATAGCTCATAAACATCCCAATGCACACACAGACACAAATTTAAACAATTTCATTTCAGACCAAAGATATGTATTCATACATAGCTAACATACACAGTTTAAGCAAATCAAGTAGCATTAATATTATCGACACAGTGTCACACAGAAATTTCTTTACAACAGGCCACAGCATATTTTGTCAAGGATTACAGTTTTCAGAGTTTCAGCAAGTACACAGCCTCAGGCACTGTTTCCAAACCTTTCTTCTGCCATGGTACACTTTCTATGTTCAAAAGATACTGGCACACACTGCTTTCCCATTAACCACAAATATGTTACAAAATATCACACACAAGGT
>NW_023339740.1:23753997-23754272 GCF_004916995.1 Morone saxatilis | reverse complement strand
AGGTGAAACAAGTGCCTGTTTTTTTGACAAGGAAATTAAGTAATAATGTGATTAATCAAATATTCAACAAGACTTTGAAAGTTGTAGGTATAAAGCCAAATCTCTGAAACTTATTAAACGTGAGCTTTCCTTTTTAACATTTTTGAGTTGTTGAGTTAATTTCAGAAACTTAGCATTAGCTTCCATGCATTCCCAAATGTACAGTATAACATACATGCATTTCATATATATATATATATATATATATATATATATATACTGTATATATAAAATTA
>NW_023339740.1:23681013-23753897 GCF_004916995.1 Morone saxatilis | reverse complement strand
AGTATAACATACATGCATTTCATATATATATATATATATATATATATATATATATATACTGTATATATAAAATTAACAAGGCAAACAGCATTTATCAGCATTGCTTCACAGCATGAGCAATGCTGAGCAAGTGTTTTTTTTTTATTTAATTGCAAGATACATCATTCAGTAGATCTTGTCCTGCATCAAAATGTAAAACACTACAAAAGCTTTCATAAGATCCATAAGTGATGATTTGTCATGCTGTGTCATCACATCACATTTGCCAAGTCTGTCTCATTATCCAAGCCTGAATCCATTTGGATAAAAACACTTTGATATGCAGTAAATGGGCATGGATTAAATGTGTGTGTTTGATTTCCATTATTCCTATTTTCACAGTAAGTGTTCTTATTGTCTGTTTCCTGATGGCAGTTGGTATTCCTTTTAGTTTTAGCTTTAAGCCACCTGCAGTAATGAAACCAGTTACAGCCATACGGCATCACTCTTATGGAGAATCTTTGGAGAATCATTAGCTCTCATTGTGCCGTCTTAAGCGATTGTATGTAAGGACATGAAAATGTGATGAGCTCAGCTCTCCCCGGTGCAGCTAAACCAATAGGAAATCCTTTCATTACTAAATCAAGGTTCTGTGTGGTCACATATGTTGGTACTTTTACTTTGCATACTAGAAGACTTCTCCCCTTTGTGGTTTGTTACTGTTTGATGAAGACAGCTTCGATTATACTTTTTAAAAGTCTCGTTTTAACATTGCCACCCACAGTTTACAAAAAGTTTTGATTTATTCCAGCCTCTGGGTAACATATGGTTTTGTGTGTTGCTGTCATTCAATTATTATTATTAGTTTTTCTATTTGTGTTGCATAAAAATACAGATAGTTTAGATGACAAACACATACTGTGTTTAAATGTGCTTTATAAATTACTTACTTACTTACTTACAAACATTTAAAACCAATCTTAGTTTACCGTATATGTGCAAAGGAATATTGTTGAACAACGTATTGACTTATTTAAAGGACAGTTGTTCTTTCAAGAACTATTACTATTCCCCATCTGTCATGACAGGCATAAGTCGATGGATAAAAGGCTTGATGAATGCATCGATTATTGGTGTAAAAAGACATATAAACACAAAATCATAAAATCTGTAAATTTACTTGACTTGAATTCTAAAGTAATAATAAATGTAGAGTTCTGACAGTCTACAGTACATAGACATAGACATAGATTCTCATTATTTACAGGTCTGGAGACATAAGTATTAGAAAATGTTCATGGCAACCGTATAGGAAGCCAAAGATGACTTCAAACAGGAAATGTGATAGTCTCCAGGATACTGTGTGCATGTAAACAGCCAATGTCATAACGGATGACTGCAAGTATCATTGGACCTCACATAAAATAACCTGGAGACAGTCTTTTCATCACGCAGGATGAGAACAAAACATGTCCTTTGAAGAGGATGATTCAATAAGCATAGAGGTTGAATATGAATTCTTACCTGCTGATTAACCTTTTTACAACATTTTATTAGATTTATTTAATCTTTGTCCATCTTCCTCTGCAGATGTCTTTCAAATTTGATACAATGCTATACTTTGGTGGAGAATAAGAGATAATGTGAAAAATCTCAGAATATCTTTGGGCCAAGATGGAGATGGATTTCTCTGAAACACAATGTTTAATGACTCATTATTGCGGTCAGCCACTGAAAATAGATGAGATAGACATTTTATCCTGATTAACGCGCCTAATGGGTTTGCCCATAAAACCAAACTGTTCCTTCAGTGATGCATGCTGAGTCTGTCTCTCTCATATTTTCAGGTCGATAATGCATACACTAATCCATCAAGATTGACAGTGATCATTAGAATAATAAGGAGAGCAGATATTTGATATGAACTCTCTTGGTGGCTGTTGCGAGTTGAATGAAATTGTCTGAGACAAGCGGGCAACCTTGACAGCAGAAGCCAATAACTCGCTGAAATTCATCATTCATCCCACAAAAGTTCATCCCCAAGATAAAGTTTTCCATTTGCAAATAAATATAGATGTATTATTTACTAACTCTGGCACACAAGCAGACATTGTTTGAGGTTCCTGCCCTTGTGTCTCAGTAGAGGCATAGACACAGCTGAGACCCCATAATGTACTACCCATAAACAATCTATATTTACTAAAGTGTTATCAACCCAGTGCTGAAGGCATAAACATAATTTGTTATGCAGGCAGCAAGGGTAAGGTGTGTGCTTGATGGTGTGTATGTACTGTATATTTGTGTGAATGTAGGTATTCAGGTGTGAGTATTTGTAAGCAAATATGCATGTGCGTGGTTCTGAATTATGTGCCACAGACAGCTAACAAATATTTATATAGTATCTCTAAGCCAGTATTATTTTAGCATCTTATTAAATATTAGTTTGTTGTGTGCCTGCAACTCTGCTGAAACTCTTAGAACTGTATTCATCAACAGAATTCCAAATACCTCCATTAATTGCCCAATAATGTATGAGTTATCCAGAAATCTAACAGGCTTATTTATATATAATTTCAACATGATTTGGTATTTTTATTTATTATAGGAGGTTTGTGTTTGTCTTTCCTTTAAGTTGTGACCAATCTGTATATGATGGTTAGGGTCATTGATTTTCAGGAAACGTCTAAATTCTGGTCTGTTGGCTAAAATGTCAAGAAATAATGTCATTTTGTAGTGCTTTTATTTGTTTGTAAAATACAGAACTTTCTTGTTAAATTCAGGTTCTAATATGTTGTAATTAGAATGACCTTCAGACAAAGTTTTTACTTTGCAGGTGAATTAAGGACCAACTGCAGCAGCATTTTGCCAGGCGTTACTAGATAATATAATTTTTTTAAGGATTTAAATTATTTGTTTTTTTTAAATTCACCATGTCATTTGATAATTGGCATGATTTACAATTCCTGTCCCAAATTATGAACTATATCCCGTGAAATAATGTGCCATGGCTGCCCCTAACAATAATTAAATTCACTTAATTTAAGTAATTTCAGATAACATTTCATTTTTGACAGTTGTTTTATGGTTCATTGGATAGAAGAATACATTTAGGAAACACTGGCTAATAGCCAATATCATAGTCTTCTAATATGATTCCACCTGTAATAAGCTATTATAAAAAGATATTTTCCATGTTGTCCATGTTGTCTCACTGGTTAAAAATTCTATTCATCTTCCCAGACTTAAGGCCTTTACACCAGACTAGACATAAAAATGTATAAAATACTGCGAATATGTCGCTTCAAAAACTATTTATACTGGCAGCTATGCGAATTTCAAACAAATTAAAATTAAACAATTATACCCACATACACTTACCGGACCAAGTAGGGCAGGGACTGGCGGAAAAATGGCAACAGCTTGTTGAGCTCCTGGGGTTCTTGGGGGTCACACTGCAGCACTGAATGGCACACGGGTAGAAAGGTCATAGTCACCGGGCTCATCTCAGCTGCCTGTCCCGGGGCTCCAGTCTGGTCTGGTCCATTAAGATGTTTTAACACCAAAGTCACACATGACAAACAGCAGAGCAGCAACTCCCATGTTTTTATGCGATTTGAAGAGAAAATATATGGATATAATGGCTACAGTTCCCTGTCGGTAAATCCCACATGGCAGTCTGTGCAGAGGGAGCAATTGTCCTTTCAAGTCACATTTGTCACATTGTCTTTAGAGTTTTTATGTCCTTTGTCATATTATAAAGGGTAAGGATAAACATGAACAATCAACAGGTCTGCCATGAGTTGTGATGTCTGTTCCACACAATGTGATTGTTGATGCCTTTATTTGCTGTGCAAAAGCTCAGATGAATCAACCTGCTGAGGTACTGAACTACTGAGCATATCTCATTTTGGCAAAGAGTTTATGAGATCACCTATTCTCTGTAAAATATTTTAACTAATTGAATTGTTCCAGTGAACAGAGATTCAGTACAAATATTTATTTTCTTGGCGAAAGGTAGCATAGCAACACAACATCAACATATGATTCAGAGAAAGAGTTTTCACACAAATGCTGGTGATTTGCATTGTAAACTAAGGAATATTACAATCGCATTTAATAAATAAATGTACAGACATTATGCTTGAGCCTAATATAAAACCAAAAGCCTATTCAACATACTCTTTATGTGCTTTTCCTGTGAAGCAGCTGCATTGCTATTAAATGAAACAGCTGTGGCGGACGTCTAACAAAGCTAGCGAGATATACCAAGATAGCAGGCCACTAGCCATTGAGATATTGTTGTTCTTCTTGATCATCTTCATCATTGTCATCTTTCTCCCTGCTGATACAGTTTACAAAACGCTTAAAATACAATACATTTCAAAAGCCTAAGTAATTAATTTGCTTTGTTAATACCTGTGGCTATCATATATTTCCACAAGCTTCTGTTGGGAACAATATAGGCACCTAAATGGCTTAATATTTGGCTGTTCCAAGAAGTGAAGTCTGAGTCACATTGTTAAAAAGACAGTTATAAGGTGGGCCTTTCCTATTTGTGACTTTAACATCAAAGACAGAAGGTTTAGTATGAACAGATAGCAGTTTGAAGGTCAGAGAAGTGGCCAACCTATGCAAGACTTTCAAACTCTTACTCGTAGAGAAAAAGAGAAAGAAACGCTTGTTTAATCTTTCTGTCCGGCACTTACATCAAGGTTAATATTTGGATAGTTTGGTGGAAGTTCAATTACAAAATTGAATTAGTTGTTTGATTGACATGTTTTGATAAAATCAACATATGAAAGATTATTTTGTGTCTCAGATAAAACACAGCTTTTAAAAAATGTCCTATTTTTATTACATGTATATTTTTCATGTGCACTGGGATTCTTTTATGCATTCCTTATCACCTAAGGATGAAATTACTTTTTCACCCTATGACTATAGGGCTTGTCAGTTAGTGCAGCTGGTAGGGGTTAAGTGTCTTGCTGACATATCTGGTGCACAGTGGTCGTGCTCAGGCCCCTTTGACCTTACTAACCACTAGTCTATGTAGCTGGAGGATTGATTCCTAATAACAGTGTTAAAACCTATAGAAAATCAAGCAGGCTGGATGGCAAACTGTGCCTTCAACAAGAATCAAAAAACGTTTTCTGAAACACCCTTGAAAATACAGTACTGGGACAGATTTGGAGATATCTCATTCTCAAGGTACATGCTATTTGGAAATACACCCCAGTCAGCAATTCATATATTCATAGTATTTTGCTTGTTGACTTAAGTATACGTTTCCTATGTAGGTTATGAATAGGAAGATATGGAAATTGGATAAACACTTTTATGATTGAAAAGCACTTCTTCCCCACAATCATGCTGAAAATATAGAATGCTGCTGTATATTGTTTTGAGTCCAAATTATTACCTTTGTTGTTAATGTGGCCAATGCTCGCACAAGGTTTTTGTGTACATGTAAACAAGCTACCAGTTGCAGTATTTCACAAAAAACACAACTACTATCCTCAGAAGAAACAGAAAATGCTTGAAAAGCTGCCAGGGAACAGTCTCCACTTCTCCACTTGGGTCCACACTGATTACTTAGTTATAAATCTGCTGTGCAGAAGTGATTCATCTTACAGGCAAAATGGGAGTGGAACAGTACACTTAGTTAAAGCATTGTCCATGAACACAAACTTATTTTTCAACCAAGTTTGCACATCTACTCTGAAACATCCCTGCGATTTATTAACACATACCCTTCTAAAAGTAAATGACAAAAAAAATGTCATGCTCTCAAAAAAAGGCCATACATTTCACTGTGCCACTTTTCTCAGCATTTGTCACATGCTGCTGTTGAGCCACCTCATTAGACCATATAAGTGGAGTGGCTGTCATGGCTGACATAGGTATGAAGTGCACACAAGAGCAGAATTTGTTCTTGTGTTGGCACCCTGTCTTCACTATGACTGTCATGAAGTGGGGTTGGGAGGCATGTGAGTGCCATGGTGACCCTTAGGAATTATCACATCTTCACTGAGGCTTGTCAGTCAATTCCGGACACATCGAGGTCTGTACAGTATATGCCATAAACCATGCTTCAGCCAATGTAGGATACAGCCCTGCAAGAGGATGCAATCTGATTGATTGGCAGATATTTATGCCTGGTCTCACACCACTAAATCCCAAAGTGTTCCAGCCAATTAGCTTTAGTTAAGAGTAATTTCCTTGGAGACATATTGAAAAAGCAGTTTTTTGGCAAGTGAGCGGGCATGTCAAATGATTCAAATAATCAATTCCAGTGCCAAATTGACAGCATTTAGAGTATGTTGTTTTATCATAGCTCTCCTGCTGTCACTCATTACATTTACTTTCACACCTTGAAATGCAACTTGAATCACAATTAGAAGTAATTCTTTGCATGTACTAAGGGTCAATTAGGCTCTGACAACAATACTCCAGTTATCTTAATCCTTGCTATATGTTCTGTGCTATCTAAAACAGGTAATTAAAATATACTTCCGTATACGTGTGGAAAATCCCATTGGTTTTTCAATGAATTCTGAGTGGCCAGTAATGTATTGCATCATTGTTTCCAACTGACTGCTCTGCAAACATGGGATTTGCAGATGCTGTTTCGGATAGTGAGCTTCAATGATCTGTTATCCCCTCATTATATCTATTTGTCCATATCAGTGTTAACTTTGTGAACACTAGGGCAGTCCTGACAGCATTTTAAATGTACCGAAAAGCAAGATTGTAGCAATTTAACCAGTGTCAGGGTACATAGGTTAAAGCAACGTTCGAAATGCTGCTTTTATGAACATATTCTGACATTTTGAACTGGAGACTACATTTGCTGAGCATATTTTGTTATGATATTTTAGGAATATGCATTAAACCTATTCAACCTCACTATATTAGTAATTTAGGATGGAATACAAGCCTGCCCTTTTGACTATTTGCTTTTTATGTTTTTGCAGGCTATTTTTCCTGCAGAGGAATATACTGCATAGCCACAACTTAAGATGGTTATAGATAAATTCAATAATCCTCTGGTGAAGTGGCTTACTGTATTAGTAATTTTTCAGCATGCAATTGTAATACACTATGGAGTCCTGCTCTAAACAATGATTATTCTATATGAGTCATGAGCAGCATCGGACAGCTTAATCCATCACTGAGCTCAAGCAACCACTCTCTTCCTCTGGTTTCTTCTGGCCTTGATGAATCTATACCACCTTTTCCAGGAACCTCATAACTTACTGCCTTTAATGTTCAATTCTCACTTCACAGGCCTTGTTCTTTTTATTTTCATAGCCTTTGGTGTAAAGAATGTTGTCCTAATGACAGAGCATTCAACAGGAATAAGTCATAGTTTTGGATATTGTGGAAGCTCAGGCTGTTTCTCTCAACACAGATTCACAGCTCATGCAAAACTATTACTTTTACCACTTAGAGTTTTTCATGCCAGAATTCCATCCAGTCCAACTGTTATGCAATCTGTAGTGTATAATAATCTTGTTGTATAATAATCCTTGTCAAACAGTCCTTACAGATAGATAGATAGATAGATTAGGATAGACTAATACGATAAGACTAGATAGATAGATAGATAGATAGCACTTCTTTTTCAGACTTAACTTTTAGGACAGTGTTAAAAAGAGTGTAATTTCTGTAGTTAAGTGGGAAGTTGCTTAATGGGTAGCGCCATTAACTCATAGGAACCAAGACCTGGATTCAAAGCTCAACACTGGTATTTCCAATGCAGGGTTTACAGGGATCTTTCCATTTACATACTTTAATTTCCCCCCACAGCAGCTGTGAATGTTTGTCTGTTGTTGTTGTTCACCCTGTATAGACTGACAAACTGTCCAGGGTGTTTTCTCTATTTTTTGGGCATTGCTCGGAAAGATAGACTCTATCCAGTTTCATCCCTGCTCAGAATATATTTTAGAGAGCAGGTTTGGGCAGGAAGAAGAGATGGCCCCTCCATACTAGATGAAATGATGTACAACTTGGAAATAATATTAAAACAAATTCATAAGCAAGGTTGGCCTGTGTTCATCCTTCTTCAAAGCTTGACACTTAACTGAATTATGTAAAACTGGTAATGCCCCCTGCTAGGCTATGAGCCCCTTTATTATGCCAGCCTAAGAGAAAAACCTATTTCAGATATCAGGTATGGTATTGCAGAATGACAGGTCTAAATATCACAGGCTGCCAGAGGTCTTTTAGACTTCCAAACATGCCACTCAAAGCCTACTGGATGAACAATATTGCTCACTGCATTGCACTACAAAGCGTTGCCCAAATATCTTAAAAAACAAAGTTTATTTGGCACAAAAAGACAAGATTACTGTTTCATCTTATAGTCCATCTAACCTGTTTGTGTAGTAAATGCCAAGAAATCTGCTAAAAGGCTTTTATTCTAGTCCAAATACCTTACCTTAAGGTTGCTCCTTTCTTACTATTGAGGCTTACACCCAAACAAAATAGCTATCCATGACAACAGCTTTGTGGATAATTATCTGAATGATGTAATTAGGGCCTCTTAGGGGCTTTTGGTCCTGAAGGACTCACCAGAAGGCTACCTCCTATGGAGCACAGAGACAGACACACCACCCCAGAGTCAGACAGACAGGTGTGAAGTAGCCTCTTGCATTCATTCATCTTACCCACAACACAGAGGCTTTTTCCTGCTCATTAGAGCTATACTTATGCTCTAATGAGGAAGCAGGAGGGGTGTTGGCCATGGGGTGGAGACACGCAGCGGTCATTTTATTTTTGTTTGAAGGTGACCATGGTATTTAATGGAGGTGCACCACACGCATGTGATCTGTCTCCCCTGAGTTGTTAAACTCTTCATCGCTTTGTCTCTTTAAACTTATTGTCTCCTTGTCTCTGGCCTTTGGCTCCGTCTTGGCTCTCTCTCTCTCTGTCTCCCTCTGTCTCTCTTTTTCTTTCTGTCATTCACTCACTTGCACTCTCTTCTGCTCCTGTGTCTCCTTCACCAGAGCTGAGGTGCACGTTGGAGCTCTTCCTATCGTGAATAATGCGCATCAACTGCAGAGGTCAAATGGAATGGGTTTTGCGAGATAATGACTGGAGTGATGGTACCTGGGCGCCACCAGATTGTGGAGTGTCTGAGCTTGTCATAAAACGACAGGGGAGGAGGACACTGGATGCTCACTGTGTCCTTTAAGCATTATGAATGTCAGAAAAGGCAATGTCAAAATGATCCTGTTTTCATCCCTCCACCAACAATCTCTTTGTCATTTTTGTCTTCATTCAAGCAGAAAAAAACCCTCAGTTCATCCATAGGTCACACGTCCATGTACAGCATTTACAAACTCAATCTGTGACTGAGCGACAGCCATATCGGACAGCTTTGTGTCATCATCCAACATCACATGCTGCTCTAACCTAATATTTATTGCATCTGTCTATTTGTCATTGAATGACTTTGATGCCTCTCTCCTGCATTACAAAGTCGAGGTTTACTTCCTCTTTGTGTCGGCCCCCTTGGTATCTTCTTGAGATTTACAGCTCCACGGACTGTTCCCCTCCTTCCGCCACATTTAAAACCCAAGGAAACATCACAAGTTAAGGGAATCGGGGACATCACTCTGCTGTCTTACTCCACTTTGCTGCTCTAAACACTGAGTTTCAGCTCAAATTGCATCCTATTAAAAGTCAATGAGCCGTTGTCACATTATTACAGGCCCTGGACTTGACAGCTCACAAAATAATCTATTAAAACCCATGAGTCACTTTGTAGCTAGCGCACAACATTAAAATTGATATTTGGGACACAGGATATCACCTGTCATTGGGAGAGTGGGGCCGTCATTGCATAATAATTAGATGAAAAATCAAATGAATAAGTTAAATGAGAGGGACTTGGAAATGTGGCACTATTTTTTATTCAGACAGCTGTATGTGAACTGTGACTTTGCAGACAAGTAGAACAACTTGGGAAAGAAGCAGGTTGAGAACAAAGGCGGTGGATGACAGCGCCTCTGTCTTCCCCAGCACCCTAGCAACCATCACCTCGCTCACACAGTTGCACACTTTTCACAGAGCATAACTTTGTGCAGTGGTCTGTGTCTGTAACAAGTTTCAAGCATGAGGAGCATTTTGAAGGTGCACAGTTTTAAGATTCATTTAAATTTGAAGTGTCAATAATTATATGTAAGCATTGTATGCAGTGTTATTTGAGTAAAAGGCCAACTTAATGGATATTTTTGCAAACCAACATATCAGCCTAACCTATGCATAGTCAGTTAAACCCTACTTTAAACAACACAAATATTTGCAGTTTCATAATGGCATCATGAAGAAATTGTTTAACAATCTCAATACCACAAAAAAATTGTTTAATGTGTGATCCATAAATTACACACATTAAGATGATGTTTGCCAACTTGGCTGGTCTGTGGTATACAAAATACTTATGTTCAGCTTTCTTTGCATCGTGCGCTCACTCATAGATGTTAAGAAGACATTTATGTTTTAGTCTAAGTTGAATTCGTTCCTTTCTTTAGACACAGAAATGTACATTTGTGCAAATATGATTTATCTTCAGCATCTAAATTAGAGGAATCAGACAGATCTATTGCAGCCTGTTTTTGTGGTCTAGGCGAGGTGTTCATTTACATAAAAATCTTACCTTTTGCAACTTTGTGGATTGAACTGCTTTAATAATTTATATTGCTGGATCTGTGCACCGACATGATGTATGTGGGTTCTTTTCACAGCGAAGGTCGATGTTCAATTCATAGAATTGTGTTTTGAATCTGTTGTAATACATCTGTTCCCTCATCAAGGTCTTGACTAGCATTGCTCTCTCAGCTCTTCAAGCCTCAGTACAATCCTGCTGCCTCTGGTGCTTGAGCGTTACGGAAGTGGAGGCTCCTTTAGTGCACATGTTAACACCTGATTGCTCCAGTCCTCCATGACGGTAACCCAGGGCCCTGGTGGGATAGCTGACCTTGTGGACAGGTTCAGGGTTTTGCCAAGGATGCCTCGTGTGTTCCTTTTTTAGACCGCTTTGCTAAAGTGGGAAGCTGAGACAGATAAGCATCCTGAGTGAACATGCTGCAGGGACCCTGGGTGACAGCAGGGATTTCCATCATTTAGCTTTATGCCTTCACTACTCTGCCTCCCCTGCACCCATCCTTCCCACCCCTACTGGCTTGTGATTAAACAATCACACTTACTGTTAAGATAAGATTTACAGTGACAATGCATCTACAGTAAAACACACAGTATCATTCAGTACATGCAATAGAAAAATGCATGTGTCAGGAAATTCACTGAGAATTCCAAACCATGTATACCGCAGTATGACGGTAAGACATAAGGCACCAGACAATTAATATGCAAAATTGCATTAAAAACAAAAACAAAAATCCCTGCTCTTATATACTGTCTACATGTGTTCAGTCATATCTACAGTAGTGTGTTATTAATTAAGTTATATGAATAATGAATTGAAGACATTGTGAGTGTTGTTGCACCCTCTGGTGCGCAGGGGGATAGTGCCTGTCCGTCACAACGATGAGTGACATGCACACATGGCACTGGAACACAGCAATGCCGAGCAGGAAGCTGCCATCCTGACCTTCTAAGCAATTAGCATGGTCGCAGAATTGCTTGTGTGCTTGTCGGTGGTTATTTAGAGGGGCTTATTGTTATTTTTCCCAGAAGATACATATATTGTTTGAAACAAATTCAATTATTTTTGACACACTAGAAGAAAAAAAAAAGATAAATAATTGCGTGCACAAACACAAGTCAAATAAAATAGTGGGAGAGTAACCAGAAAAAGTATCCAAGCGTTTAGCAGCCTCTATCTGTGTGACACATGTACCTGTCTTCTGTGGCTGAAATTCCCTCATCGCACTCGCTACACACAATTATTGCCTTCTCGGAGGCGTGAAAGGAGCTGTCAGGAATAATATTGTCTTTTGAAGTTGTTATAAAGAAAGCTTTTAAGCTATTTTCTATTGACCAGTTTACACCTATACTCACCCAAGTATGGGACAGTTGCAGTTTGAGCTGTCCAGATTGTGATGATTTTTATTTTTATCACACCATCACACAATTATTGGATCCAAATTGCACCATCTCCCGAGTCGCAGCCACCAGGCTGTATGATGTGCCTGTACAACAAGACTAACCCGCCTGATTTAGTCAATGTGAATTACTAAAAGCAGTATGTATATATTGCATATAGATCAGCATTTTCTTTTTAAATATATGAATATGATTAAGATAAAGCATAATGCAATTTGCTACATGGAAGTAGATTCAGTTCATAGAAGCCAGAACAGAACACATTTCACACCTCACAGTTTGATACTTACTAGACATCAATTTGCTCATCTTTTCTGCTTAGTTCCCGAAGGATACCTTGTTTCTTGTAGAGC
The DNA here is from genome assembly GCF_004916995.1 of Morone saxatilis. Classification (NCBI taxonomy): domain Eukaryota; kingdom Metazoa; phylum Chordata; class Actinopteri; family Moronidae; genus Morone; species Morone saxatilis. The sequence continues at coordinate 23,741,493 of NW_023339740.1, read as the reverse complement.
ATTACTGTAGCAGACATATGGTGCATTGTAAGGCTGAACCTTTTCAGCACTGGCTCTGCATTTCTTTACTTTCAGACTTGGAGAGATAAAGCATAAACAAAGCAGCTCTTTTGCAATCAACATGTTAGTCCCATTAATTCATTAATGGAATCAAAATGATCATTGACTGTACCAGGTTCATTGGAGATGAACAGCTAAGTGAATTGTCTCTAGTTAGGATTTATTGGCTTCATGATGCCACCTGTGTTGTGAGAGTTAACAAAACATTAATTTGATTTGTACCAATATAAGTCTGAGTCTGTGTGTGTGTGTGTGTGTGTGTGTGTGCACTCAGAAAGAGGGAGCAGAGCACACAAATAATGATACTGTAATTTTACAGGTGTGTTTGATGGTTGCTTGGCTACAGGGGAGGTAGAGATGTCAGGATGGCTTTCATATGACTTACTTATCCGTCTTCTGTAGGTTGACAGAGGATTTTACCTTGGGCTTTCTGTGGATCAGTTATGTGATCTGCAATCAGTAAAGAAAGTTAAAATTGTATTTATTTAATTCACCTGATTAATGGATTTTATTACAGGTATGCTAAATTTACATTATGTGATCATTTTAACTATATGACACCACTCCAAAGAAATCACTAATTGAGCCAAGGCTAGTATGGATTATAACTTACAACCTAACCTTTCCATTAGGTCTCTTTTGCGTAGTATAGTCCTCAGATATTTCAACCTGGCAATACTTCATAGTTTTGAAGTTGAGTCTATGAAGACAGGGAATTGTGGAATTCAAGTGAGACAACACAGTGGAGGAGAAAACAACAGAAAATAAAAGTAAAAGTATGATCTGCAATATAGATGGTAAAGATAGTGATTTTCATTTAGCTGCATTACACTAAGTAGAGAACATTGCCCAGTTCACCAGATGTGCACAGGAAATAAAATGCTAGCGACACATGCACCGTAGGCTACGTCTTCTTTGATCTCATAAACCTGACAGATGTGATTCATCCATGCCTGTTTACAGCCGTGCATTAATTTCCCCTCCCGTTCTTAACACAGTTTAGCCCAATTAACACAGTAGCTCTTTTACTAACAGTGTGAGGGGGAGATGTGCATGTGTCAGAGCTGCAGTTGGCTGCAGCCAAGTACCGAACGAGATCCAAAATGGAGGGACTGCTGTGAATACCAATGCTTCCTACTTCCCCTCACTCAAGACGAGTGATAGGTTGTGCTCTCTCTCTCTGTTTCTCTCGCTTTCTTTTCCTCGGGCTGCCATGTTTCTTTCATTCTACTATAGAAATACATCAGCTCACAGAAGGAGATGAGAAAAAATAAGCCATTAAGGCATACAGGAGTGCACGATTAGAGAAATAATTGAGAGGCATAATGGAGGTAGTGAGATTAGATGAATTTGTGTAATTTTCTAAAATCTTCCATGGAGTCTTGCACTTTCAGAGAAACTATAAATGTAATTCTCTACCATTTTCTTCCTGTCGTCGGCTATCGCTCTTCCCCTTAGGGATTTTAAACAAGAATAGATGTCCTTAGGGATAGTTGGGTCATTCCAGTTCATTGCAGTGTTTCCACCGGCGGAGCCACGCCTCCAGACATGAGAACTTCAAAATGCTTGACATCAGGGCAACAGCAGTGTGCTAATAATCAGGGAATATATGTTTCTGGGCCTTACCCCAAAACACCCCTCCTTGTCATTGTAATAAATGGATAGAATCACACTGATCTTCTGTAGCTTTCATCATTTTATCCAGTGCCATATAAATCCAAAATATGCCTACTCTCTGATCCGTAGATTCTGATATCAATCTCACTGCCAGTGCCCCCCCAGCTGACTTCATGCCTCCACATTTCCAGTGAGATCTGAAAATGACTAAAGGGAAATAGCTGCAGGATAGACAACGTGGCTCATTTAACTGTCTTACCTGCCACTAGCTAGCAGTGGGAGGGGACATATAGGTGGGTAAAATGACAGTAATATTATACATGTGACACTCCAGCTAATGAAGACTGATTAATGCTAGGTGTACCTGTAGCCACAGGGGGAACAATGTTGAAAGATGATCAAACCAGTGTCTGTCTAATCAGTAAAAGTGCCCTTGATTCAGTCAAAGACGACAGCGGGCACCTTTGAAGAGGGACTGACATTGGCTTATGTAAAAGAAAACACTGCTTCAAACAGAAGGTAAAGTCATACAGTACAGGATGAGTACAGTGGAGCAGTTCTGACAACATTTCATCAACCATATGAAGCTCTGTGTATTGTTTACTGTGATATGTGTTGTCTATGCTTTGGGTTTGCATTGTAGCAAAGTAAATATCAGTGGGTGGGAAGGTCTTGCTGGTATGGGTTGGGTACTGTTCACATTTGAATTGATACAGGTACCAGTAGCTGGAATTTGGTACCAGTACCCAACTGTACCTTTTTCCGGTACTTTACTCTGTAATAACCAAAATCTGATATCAGTGGTAAAAGTTCAAACTGGATTAATCCATTGGAGACCATGAATGTCTGTACCAGATTTTGTATCTATATCATCCAGTAGATGTTGAGACATTTTACTGGATAAGTCCAAATTTGTACTGACATTCTTCATCAATGTTTTCCGTGTTCTTTTGATTTGAACTAAACCTAAAGTTAACTGAAAGTACAAAAAATGAACATTCATATTTCATGTCAATACTTGCTTGCCAGCTAATGATCCTAGGTTGTCTATTAGCATTTTATGGCTAACTTGTTAAATGCCACATTAGTAAGCATTCATAAGTCATATTTAAACATGCACCACAAGAGAGTTATCACGTACCTGTGGAGACCAGCTACCAGACGGCATGTTGAGGTTGACCTCCTGGCAGCTGTTCGATGTCTATCCTCGAGTTCATAGTTGCAGTTAAATCATACCCTCAAATCTACGCTTATGTGATTGGCTGAAAAGTAAGGAGACATCTGATACAGCTACAGACAATTCCCTTTTGAAAAAAAACTTAAAAATACATTTTTGATTAAAATTACCAGTACTTTGAAACAAATATATTTGTGGATTTCTATTACATTTATGTAAAACAAGAAATATAAGTGTGTGCATCATAAATACATTTGTGAATTATTTGAGAATCCCACACAATTTATATGATGAATGTGTTAATGTTCAAACATGTATGAACTGCATTGTATATGATGAAGAAGCAGTTATTGATGTTTTAACACAGGTCAGTTATTCAGCTGGTCATGTAATCTTTTTGACCCTTCTACCTTCAAGGTACTCATGGTGACATTTTTGCTGAATCCATACGATGAACTTAATGTTTGCTGCTGTGCACCTGTACACAGGACAGGATGTGAAGGTCACCATTTTGGCCAGCAGGACACTCTATTCCCCAGAACAGAGAGGAGAGGAGCTGCAGTGGCAGCCTCTAATCCTCTTTAATTTGTTTTCAGATGGGGCTTTGGAATACCAGCCTGCTCCCTAAGCAGAGATCACATAAGAACGTGGGTTGGGACAGCTGTCTCCTCTTCTGGCAGTTTTTAATACAGGTCTGCTCACCACCCCACCCTGCAATGAACAATTCTGGTACTGAGCTGAGTAGTTACTTTATGTGGATTTTAGTTTTTAAAAAAAATGGAATGCAATTCCACATAGTACAAAGTCATGGCAGTGCCAGCATGGCTGTGTCGAAAAAATAAATAAAACAGAAAATGAAAGTGGGTGGGGGTGGAGATGTGTGTTGCTTTTGTTTTTTTCCTTTATCAGCAGTCATGTGGCCTCCTCCTCAGCCCTCTACACAAAACAAAGCTTGTAATTGGGTTTGGGTGTGTCCCCTTTCTCCTTTGTTTGACGGTAAAGGTTGAATTGGAGAAGGAAAAAAAGGATGCTTTGCTTACCTCACCTACATGCCTGTGTACCTTCGTAGAGGTGAACTGTATCAATAAGTAAAGGAATGTCTCCTTTGCAGCACTTTTAAACCAGCTGTGTTGGTCAGATGAAGGCATAATTCTGTTGAAGTGATGAAGCACATCTTGAGAGACAGAGGGGGTTTAAAAGCTGCTGAAACAAAGCATGCAGGCAATAGGTTGGCGATGCAGGCAGGGTGCTGGCAGTCCTTTAATCCTCACCGCAGTGCTGATAAATCGGCATGCGAGTTTCATTTTTATCCCCCTTACCAGTTTGCTTGGCTCTTGAGTGATGAACAAACCCCCACTTGCCTTTGAGGCCTTTTGATGTAATATCCAACCATGGATTACGCCCTCTGCACTGGGCCAGCTTGTTGCTGAGGCACTGGGCTAACAGGTGGACTCAGAGTCCAGTTAGCTCTCAGGCAGCCAGGCCGAGTAGTTGGATCACTGGGGAAAGGGTAGTATTCTAGTCAGAAAGCCTCAGTGATACTATGTATCTTCTCTTCTTGTAATTGGACTACAATGGATGAAAACCCATATCACTTGAACTTGAGAAGCTAGACGTGCCAGCAAATTTCTTTCAAATATCACTTGATCACTCTTTATGTCCCATGAACACAATGCCTGGCAGTGAATCTTTCAAAACTATTATGTGCTTATGTGCCACTCTTTGAACTTCCAGTGATACATGTAGTGATAGATTTCTGAAGCACTTCTCTTAGATTATCTCATTGGTCTGCACTGCAGTTTGTGTCGCCGTCACACCTTGTATATTATGAATCTGATATCTCAAAAAGTAGGATGACTCCTCTTTTGAGAAGAGGTTAACAAAAAAAATTTGTTTTTTTCCCTCTGGGTTTTATCAGTCCCTTTCCCATCACTCATTTGTACTTTCATTTACAACACTTTCAAACTGATCCTCTTGCCCCTAAGCTGTATGATGATTGTGTAAGCATAGATTGAAGATTATGCACTCCAGTTTTCCATTGCATCATGCTCAGCATGCACTGTCCTTAAAGAAAGCTAGCTAGATGATCTCTTTTTCTCTCTCTTATGTACGAATGTTTGATTTTTAAGAGGGAAAAATATCCTTTGCCGTAAGCTAAAAAGATACAACAGCAGGGAGACTGCTTTTTTAAGGCCACTAGAGTTAATAGAACTATATAATACAATGCCAGAAATCTGCTGAACCCCCAGCACAACACTGAGGGTTGTGTTTGTCAGGCAAACTCAATGCACTCAATCGAAGATATCTTAATTGAGGTCACTTTGCCAATAGTTGCTTTTGCTTTTTTTCCCTTTTGGAACATCAAGGCAAACTGGATCTCCTCTTTTAGGCCCCGATGCTAAAAAGGTTTGAGTAAAAGAAAAAAGCATTGCCTGTGGGAGATTGTTTCTGAGGTGGTTGAGTGAGGCTTCAAAGTGGAAAAAACAAGAACAAACCAGTGCAAAGATGTTGCGAATAGTCACTGAAATAACATGAAATGGCCTTCTTGTAGCAGCAGCAATTCTGCTATGATAAATTGACTGCACACTTTATGTTTCCTGCATGCTGGATACGTTCCTCAAATCTACCCGTTTGACATTCAGAATGGCCATTTCCCCACGCTGCCCTCGTCTCCTCCCTCGTTTCCTGCCATTGCTCATGACCTGTAGTGATGCAGGGGTCTACAGATTGAATGCACAAACAGTGATTGATACCCTAGTGAGTCTGTCTCTGGGTTACCGGGACAACTTGCTTCCTTGGTAACAGTATCATGACTTCTTTGAGGCCTTTATTAATATGGCACCCAGGTCCTGTTTACCTTATTAAAAACAGATTGGAATATCTATTTCCAAGGCACATGACATTTCGTTCCTCTGAGCTCTAGATTTGTTTGTTGTATTTATTACTAAGTAATGGAAAAATACAAACAAACTGCTAGGCAGCTTTTAGGAAAACCTTCAGATCATTTTGTAGATTGTTTATTCAGACTCTGATGCATTCAAGATTACTTTTTTATGATTTTAAATTAACACACACACCACCCCATTTTTTTCCTTTATTTCATATTTTAGTTGTGATATTAATTCCCAGATACATGTACATAGAGGAAGGGTGTAGCATTGTTACAGTTTCATGTAGACTCTTCATGCCCTTTTACAGAATTTGAAAACTTTATATTAAACAAATATTTAAGTTTTCTCTTATTTATCCATTTGTGTGTCTAGCCATTTGTTATCTTTGTGTGTCAGTGTTTTTGTGTGTGTCACTAAACATTGGACTGTGACTCCCGCTCAGCTCTAAATGTGTTTACTTGATGTAAAACACCCACACTCATTGTACCAGAGGCTTTTACAGAATAAAGAATAGTGAATAGAATCATAAAATGCTATTTGAAAAATTACTTTTTTGAGTGGTTGAGGCAGGATTTGGAAACACATTTTCTGTTTCGGCTGCAGGTGTCCACTTAATTTTTCGGGCAAAGTAAACACTTCTAAGCAGAGCAGACACTTGGGTCACTTCCCACTTCAGTTCATGTCTGCTGATTACTTATTGCAGATATACTGGATAAAACATAGTATAGTAACACAGTATTTTTTGTCCTGTACCACCCACCTGTAACTGAGTGTTGCTCTTTAATTTATAGACGTTTATACAAAAGTATATACTTTTCTACATACAACCACCACTTAATATACAGTGAATTGGTCCCTGCAGTTGCCCTTCCAAACTCAAGAGAATAGTAATACAATTGTAGTAATGCTACAAAATCCAAATATTCTATGAAAAAAGAACTGCACTGCCAGCTCAAAAGACCCACATTTACCTCATTACCTACTATATTTACCCTGCTGACTGTTCCTTGTTTTTTAAGGCTTGGACAGATCCATTGCCTGGTGTGTCACCCTGCAGCACTATGCCAGAAGGCTCTGCTTGCTCACTGTGCTGTGTGCACCATCCAGAGTCTCCTAAGTTAAAGGTTCAAGACTTGCAAGTGTTCTTCAAATAAATGCTTTTTGTTCATCACAACTGTGTCAGAGAGAGCTGAGACACAGCTCTGGTGGCCTATTCTTTCTTTTTGGTGAAAAGAACATCAGTGGGATAGGCAGTCAATGGCTCACACTACAATCTTGCTTCATGAGTACATCATTTGCATTTCCAAAAAGTATTACTCTAAGGCCAGAAAGGGGCACAGTAGTTGAGAGGGAAACCTGTTATAAAAACTTCTTATCGAGTCCGAACACATTTTCACTACTTCACGGAATAATATCTTTCACATACTTGCAGATGCATGACTTGTTGAGTGCAGCTGTTCTCAAAAAGCAGAGATACAGCCCTTGCTGAGTAGAAATTGGTTGATTTTCCCATAAATTATTGAGATTGGCAGCCACAGAACAAAGATAACGAATAATTTCCAGCTGCAATAATGAAGCTAGAAGGCAGAGGGATCTATATTTAGCCAGCAGAAGCAATGCAGGTTTGCAATATCCTCTCAAGAACTAAAAATGCATTTTATTCTACTGACATATCATACGGTTAGCTCTATTCTCATAAAATTTACCAGATATGTCATTACAATAAATCTCTTTAACTAGGGAGAGGGATATTGCTATTATATATAGATAGAGCACAACATCACATCGGCACTATTTCCAGTTAAACTGGGCACTGATCCAAAAGTAGACATAAGGAAGATTGAGTTGTGAGGGACCTTTTACAGAAAAACTATGTATTTTTCTGTAGCTCAAGTTAATGCAACCTAAACGTTTTTTTTTTTTGTAATTTGTTTTACTGGCATGCCAACATAGTGTGTTCTTGATTCTGTAGATGTCAGATCTCATTGTTCAACATGTAAAGTTGCTTTCAGTTAGCTGTCATGTCAAAAACCTTATTCTCCCCTTTTGACAATTTTCTTTTCAAGCCGTTTTACAAAAAATCATACCTGTCATCCTGTGAGTTTTAAGTTTTAGTGCTTTGGCTGGTATCTTATGGCCACAAAGTGAAATCTTCACGTTTTGTCACGCCATCAAATATCCCTGTTGTAATCCTCGCTCAGTGATAAAATGCAGTGCTCTGCGGACTACGGAGCATCCTTGCCAAGTGTTTAGCACTGGTGCTGAGAGCAGAGTGCTGCATTGGTCTTTTTTTAAGTTGCCCATTTTTTCTCCCTGTTTGTCATACGCTCCAGGAAAGTGAATAAACAAATGCATGGTAAACTCCCCACACTGATTATATCAGACATTGCAAATCTCCAGAGGAAACACACAAACTAATGGCACATTTATCCCTGTACATACAAGTTCCCGGTTGGATAATCTACACCAGACATGGCTGTGTGTCATTTTCTTGATGGTATGGCCATGGAAGGTCTGTTACTCCAACTCCCCGGGGGCCACTCGCATGCTACAGCAGTGGTCATCCTTTGTCTTTAACATGAAAGCCTCATATGGCAGCAGTTCAAATAAAACCTTGTATTTCCCAAAAGTGTGTTTTTTATGTATCACGTTGGGGGAAAAAAGTCTTGTTGCCCCGTTGGCATTCATTTATATTTTATTTTTATTTTATTACATGACAGATTTTTACCAGGATTCATGGTCCTGAGGTTTATGAAAGTGTCTCAGCAAGTAAATAGCTTCAATTCAAGTAAGGAAAAATAAGGAAAAGCACCAGTTTCTAATTTGCATTTCTACTGGATGACAGTCGAACACTAATGCAGGGATAGAAAAGGAAGAGTGGGATACAGAGGGATCAGAGATTCATTGCTTACTAGTTGGCCAGCTAACTGCAGCAATGACATACACACTACTGCATCTGACTAACTCCGTGTGGGAAGGCTGGCTGCATTTCCTTCCTGGCTCCAACTCTTCTCTCCAATGACATGATAATGCCACATGCCTAAGGCTTTTCAGAATGAGGACCCACTGACAGGGTTCCTCCTGATTGCTATCCACTATAGCAGTATTGTGGGAGGGTGGTGGATTACAACGGACGGGTGCTGACACTCTTGAAGCTGAAGCATGTCATTAAACAGTAAATCACTCTGATTGAAAAACGCATCAGCTCCCAGCTTTCTGTTTACAAAAGAAGACCTTCTCCACAGGCCCAGATTGTGCTCTTGGCCAGAATAAATCAACAAGCAGCCATCCAGATTCTCCTTCCATGTAACGCTCCCTGAGCTGCATGTACAGTTACAAATCACAACCTGAGATGTGTTGACTTTGTTGAACATTCTTCACCACAGTGCTCAATCATCCAGTGACAAACACTGTTTGCTGAAGGTGATACAGTGATCATTGTGACACTTTATTTTTTAACACCTTAATCCAATTATAGAAGCTGAATTTCTTTAGAACTAAAAATATGAAGGTGTACCAGTTAAATATGTTAATACAAGCTGGAGTAGTATTTTACAGGAATAGATCTGGTTATTTAATGTAAGATATTTATTGATTATATGCATTGTTGAAGCTACTGTATGAGTACACATCTGTGCATGCTGGTCCCTGGTATAAGAGTACAGTTAAAAGTGGAATATTTTTTACAGCCCTGTTTTGGAAGTTTGGGCCATCATTTTTGGTTACGAAAGCATGACATTTGTGAGATCTGTGAATGCAGCAGCACAGGTACAGCTTTCCAACAGAGACCAATAAGGAAACACAAGCTGTCAAACAAATGGCTTGTATGCCTGCTCTGAGCACTCCGCTTGTAAAGCTCTGACTACACTACCAGAGATGCCACATGGCCACATCTCACCGATGAAGCAAAGATATAAAAAAACCTAAAGGGGTAAAAATAACACTACGGTTGCAAAACAGATTGATTTTACTTCAAAATATATCTGTGATTTATTGGAACATTTACAAATAATAAATTAAAGCTAGCACGGTGGCTTGTACTGTTGTCTCACAGAAAGAAGGTCCTGGGTTCAACTGGGGCAAGGTGTTTCTGTGTGGAGTTTGGAGTGCATGTTCTCCCCGTGTCTGCGTGAGTTTCCTGTGGGTGCTCCGGTTTCCCCCACCATCAAAAAATGTATATTAGGTGAATTTCTCCGGTCAGTGCCCTTGACCAAGGCACTAGATCTGGAGTTGAAGTCTATTCTACAAAGTTATGTTATTGCTGTGATTTAATGCTGCACAACAATCAAGGCATAACTATTTCTCAGGTGGTTTAAAAATACAACGTCTCTAACATTCTTTAACAATTCAGCCAAACCTGTTGATGGGACTGTAAATCAAGTAACTTTTATCATTGTCCTAAGAAATAAAAGGATGAGGCAGCTACTTCTACAATATCTGTCTGATTCTTCAAGAGCTTAAATAGCCAATGTTCCTTAATTAGTGATTTTCTTTATTGAGAATAATGTGAATAAAATATATAACATGTGCCATTTACATAATCTATTCCTCATTTGCCTTAGGCTCGATTTAAAGTTAACCATTTTTCAGAAGTTACCTGCAGAACTGTGAATAAATGCAAATATTACAAATAGAGGTTATTGCTGGAAAAACATGTGAAGCATTAATATGTTGTCCTTGGTTTTTACATAAGCACACACACTCGCTCACCTTCCTTAAGCTGCTGCCTTCATATCAGTCACCTGGCTTTAGCAGTGCAGGTGGACAGAATTTGGTACTATGCATATTACGTGTGTTTAATTACAGTTGTATAAAACAGTGCCAAAATTCTGTGTTTTTCATGAACAAAAATATTGATGCTGTATTGTATTGCATTGTACCGTCTTTGTCATTGCAAAAATGATTGAACAACTACATTTATCGTGTCCTTGCAATCAGTTTTTAACAAAAAAAGAAGCATATTATTCCAAACATACTTTCCTTTTCTTGAAGTGATCATGTTTGAATGTGTTTTAGACACTACAAATCAGCTCTGTTTGTTTACACTGCTTAGAGGCACAGATGAGGAAGAGAGCTGAGAAACTCAGCCATCCATTTTTCTCATACATTTAGTTGCACTGACATCTAAGCAAAGGTAGGCCATAGCCATAAATCACAGAGCACAATAACAGGCACATTTTGGGCCGGTCCATCATTGGCTGTGTTTTGTTTTCTCATTGCATCTTGGCAAATTGCTGTTATTAATGGGAGAAAGCATAGTTTGCAGCCCTCATTAGATGTTGTTCCAACAGCGCCTCTGATGGATTAAGACAAGCTGGAGGCCCTGTCTGCCTCTACTACCAGCTAATATGAGCCAATTAAATGCCGTGCACTCTCTGGCCACTCCACACTTGCTTATGTGCTCTTACAACGATATCCAACTATTCCGCTTTATGGCCAAATGGATTATAGTTTCAAGACGAGTAGATTTATTTCTACGATTTTCTACAGAACTGTATGTATACCCCAACATTCTATGATAATAAATGATGTCCCTTTAAAGCAGTTGGTTCCTCTGAGGATGCTGAACATTTCGCTTTGATCAAGGACATTTTAAATCTTCATCCATATTTTTAAAAATCTCTCCTCTCAGTAATTGGAGCTATTTGTGACACAAGCTCTTTAGGTTCTATCCGGGAATTGAGAGTCACAGATGTGTTTGGTAGTGCTAAATTTCAAGGTAACGTCATCGAGTCTGAATCATTCAGAAGAAGCTTATGGGTAGGTGGCTGTGAGCATTATATAAATAAACCCAGGCCTTCCTTCGAATGCAGGGCTTATAACACAGGAAGGATCGATACTGTGCAGCGCTAGTATGAAAACAGAATCTAAGTCTCTATGTCTGTTGAATTTAAGCTCAGCTAAAGTAAAGGTGTTCACAGTGCCAGACATAACTTGTTAGAGCTTACCGGATATATCCAGCCTGGCACTTAAGTCACATTTCCTTAAAAAGCTCAAAATGTCATCTTTTCAAGCAATATACACAAGTGCATATTGTGAATAACAACAAATTCAGGGAGAAATTATTTTTGTATTTGTTCAAATAAAACAACTAACAACAGCTAAAGGTGTCTGACTAGCTTAAAGGTATCAGTTTTGTTTGTTTTAGCACAGCTTGCAAGGCAGCTGGAATGGCGAGATCATAAGCTCACACGAGAATCCATCTTGCCAGGCTTCAAGCTATGCGCTTGTGTCCAAACCACAGTAGTGTAGACCAATCAGCGTTGCTTTAAGGAAATACTGGCAGCTACAGCAAGAGCTACGGGCATGGTTTAATGCTAGTTTTGTGTTCTGATGTGTGTGAGAAGTGACTGTTCTCAAAAACCACAATGGCTGCTGCTAAAGAGGTTAGTGTAGATGCTGCTAGCATCAGTTATATCAGAACTGGAGAGTATTTCTTTCTTCATTGAAAGAACAGTAAAGAACAGCACTGAAGAAACATGTTTTTGGTCTACTTCTGACTGGCTTTGGTCAGAGTTTGACTTGTTGAAGTTTGCCCATGACAGACGGTGATAGAGAGATGATTCATTCAATCATCTGCCAAGTATTTTTTGAAAGTGCCTGCTATTTTCCAAACAGTTTCCAATGGCAACTTCCCTGATGGTTCTGTGTAACAAACCATCTGGCGCAGTCAAGTTAAGAGCTTGCAGCATGAAGGGTAATAAAAGCAAAAATGCTGTCTTTTTCAATTGTGATCAAAATTTAAGTACATTGGAATCCTAGCTATGTGATAAATGGTGATAAATGGTAGAATATTTGATTTGATTCTATATGTTTTACATTTAATTAAAGGAGAATCTCTGTTGCTTGGAAGAAAAAAATAACCCTCCATGTTGGTGGGAGTCTGAACAGATTAAATGTTGATTTTTCCATTTTGAGTTGACAATGGCTGATTGGAGACTTGTGTCCACTCAAAACTGGGGCAGCTGTCTAAACGATCACAAGTGTTGAATTATCTCTGATGGGTGAAGACTTGCATAAACACTTGCACAGTGTCGAGATTTACGCTTAGAGTTGAATTAACACTGGAGTTTTTGCTGTGTGAATATGGTCCATATTAGCCTGCGTTTAACAGGGGCATTATGCATAACAAGAGATATTGCTTCATTGGAACACATTCAACAGAGAATTGGCAAATAAAATGTGTCTAATTTATGAAGTCATTTGGATGACATTCGATTGATATTGAATTGCGTGGGAATTATGCCCTCATGTCTTGGTATGTGCAGTCTGCAACTGCTCCAGTTTCTCATAGGGATTATTTGAAATGTGAACTTCCCTGGCACGAGTGCATAACCCATGTAATTTGCTCTTTTAAAAATTCCTCATCCCTCCCCACACGCTCCAGAGCATTTTTCTGTCATTGGCTATGCTATATTTTCCACTGTGCCACATAGTCAATGAATTGTTCACAATTAATCACTGAAACCACTCAAGAAGACCACCTAGCTTCTTGTATTATAGTATTATTTGTATTGTCTGAATAATGTTACCTAATTACTTGCAATGTTATGTTTAATTATTTTTCAACTAAAAGCATATACAGTATATGCATAAACTGGATAGCACATCTTGAATTTGGAAGGAAGATTTTACAACCTATAACTGAATATGTCCTTCACTAAAGGCAAGGTACACGTTTATCCCCTGGTCAATGTGTAACCATGTTCCACAGAGTCAGTTGACTTTTTTTCCCCTTGTAATATGCGTTTTTACCACCTCTGTGGAAAACTCACAGAGAGACATTTACAAGGCCAGGCTGCTCCTCTTGTGGGCTCGTAGTAAGTGGTTAGGATTTTCTCTAAGAACATCAGCTCTGTGTTAATGACATGCAGTCTCTGGAAAGGTTTATCCATTCAATTTGACTCAAGAGAGAAGATCTCTTCAGCCCGCTGATTAAATTAAGATTCTTTAATAAGCATATCTAGGTGCACTGACATGAGAGCTGATCTGTGTGTACCAATGCAGGTACCTAAGACTATCTTTTTTAAAGGCAATAAGACTTTCTGCAGTGTAATGTCTTTCTCGTCTCTCAGTTACGTAAAAAGTTTGCTGGTGATAATTTACCTCTTTTCTGCATGTAATTTGCTGTGCCACACAAGTCCCCAGCTGTATTGTGTAGTTCACTCTGTGCACTTTTTCATTTTCTGTACATTCAGGTTACTATGTATACTTGTGAATTATTCAGTAGAGTCTTATTCTCTTTGACTCTGTCCTAAATATTATGTAAACCCAAGTAAATTTGGAAGTCTGTACTGTTTACCTGATGCAGCATTTTGTGTGAGAGCAACAATGTATGGTGTATTGCAAACATGTAGACACATTTCTACCTAGAAGGTCTTGCAAAGGACAAACAGTCTCTATGAAATGTTCTCACTGTAACCTAACAAGGGAAGAACATGCACACTTCAGCAGTATCGCAGAGAGGCGACTGAATAATCCTGGTTCAGTGTAATGTTGGTGGATATTTTCTAATGGACACAAATTGAAAATATGAGAGAATAGCATGCTCTGTGGCATGGTCTTTGAGTGTAAGGAGTTAAAAAACACGTCAAATTTGAACTACACCTTCATGTTTTGTGCTATTCTGTGCTATATTAACTTTGACAGTGAACAGATGCTTTTCAAACGAGCAACGCATTTTGACTTATGTTCTGCAGTTTGACTTTGATACAAACACCTCAAGCAGTAAAAACTTAAATGTCATATTATTTCATTTTAATGACCTATCAAGTACATTTGACTATTGTGAGAATCAATGTCATTTAACATCAAACTGTCAGTATGTATTGTTACATGCATAGTCAGGACTGTGGAGGCAGCCGCTTGTTTTTTGAAAGATTTCATGGCGGCGTGGTCTGTCTGTGGTCTTTCAGCAGTTCAGTAGCTAAAATCGTGAGATTAAATGATAATTTAATAGCTTATTTTGTTGTTATAGTAGGACTGTGTTTATTTGATAGTATTATGTATTTTAATGCTCATCTCAAGTGAAATACATCACTCAAGAACAACCATTCTTCAGATTGTTGCTTATTTTTTTACATGCATTTTACATTTAATTTGGAGCATGAGCACTAAACAATAGCTATATATATAATATAATTTGCGTACTAAAATAACTTGCTTGCTGTAAGCCTAAATTGCCTTTTTACCTGATACAACTAAACCATTTCCAGAAATGATAGTCTTTGGAGTATAAACACACTTAGATGATCTGTCTGACGTCATCATCTGTCACGATGAACAAATGTGTTGTCTCCATAAACACTAGACTGATTTAAGATGCCATACATTTATTCACTGGATTTCGGCACTTGTTGGACAAATACATCACTTTCTTTACAAAATAAACATTATGTGAATCACATAGAGAGAAACAAATACTGCACATAATATGGTCTTGACTCTCACTGTCATACTCAGTGATATTGATGTTCCTACCAAGTTTCAGCCTGTATTGTAGTGAAGTCACACTCCTCTGGTAAGAGTCATCCTACCCTGTGTGCCTATACTGCATGCTGTTAAGAAGAAAAATATATAAATTACATTTGAAAGAAAACCTTGGTAAAACAAACATAAGCAAACTCAGCAGCTGAGTTGAAGAGGCACTTTGGGTGTCAGCGCTTTGGATTTAGGTGTTTTCAATCGAGTACAAAGGGTTAGTTAGAGATGCTTATTAGATAGTGAGGTTCATGCTGGGAGTGCACTGTGTATGTATTTTTTTTAAAGATATTCTCCCTTGGAATGGAAAATTCACCTCTCCATTCTCTATACCCTTCCACTCATTTGTTTTATCTCTTTGATTTCTTTATTCATACAATTTATTTTATTATAAAGCACGTTATTAAAAAAAAAAAGGTACAGCCTGGAATTAGATTTTTATTTACAGTATCGCAACCCAAGGGTACACCTCTCTTTAATTCTAGTCTTCCTTTCTTTCTTTGCAGTGATCATCTGTATTGTTCTGTGAGACACTGATTCCCTCATAGTGGATTATGCTCTTTTACCAACACAATTATTGGTCATGAGGTCCCATTTAACCCTGTTTTATATTTTTACTGTGATATCCATCTGTTTTACAAGATACAATTCCCTCATTAAATACTGAATGTGTTAAATCTGCTCTTACGTTGGGCAGAGGGTTGCTGTCTGTCAGTGGAAGTCAGCCCACGCACCATTGCTGGCTGGCTCTGCTAGCCAGAGAGATGTTCTTTTCACTTATATGTAAACTACTTACATTTTAAATAGATATGATGGATGTATTTTTAGACACTATGTTGAGCTCCCCCCTATTTTAGGTCACGTGTAACCTTCATTTTAATGTAGCCTGCATTTAATTCCCCCCTTCCAGTTTTTAGATGTATTTATTTTCTCCCAAGTCTTCTCATTATCACCAGGTAATTGCCTTTGTATCTACCCATTTTTATTTGCTAGATATAATCTTATGCCTGTGCTGATATGCTGCACTATTATCACCTTGTGAATGTATGTGATTGTGGAAGAGTGGAACTACACTTGCAGTTCTATGTAAAGCATTGTGTAGATGGCTGTGAAAAGGGCTGATGATCAGGCTTTATGTAGCAAGGTCAAGACTCCACCTGGGACTAGTTTTTCTCTCTGAGAAGCCAAACTTCTCAAAGTGCAAACTGAATAGTTAGCACTTGCATTTGATGGTTTGTTAATGTGTGTAACTGCTGTCAGGTAATGCCTGTTATCACAAAAGCCTTAATGAAAAATATAAGTATTTTCAATTATTTGACAATAGAGAAGCACCAGACTGTGTACTACATGACACTAATTAGACAGTTGATTTTCTGATTTCTGAGTATAAGCAAAACATGTTGTTGTCAAAAGCAATAGTGGCATTCCTTTTAAAATATATTTTCATCATAAACCCAAGACCTCTTTTTTGTCAGTTCTGACATTTGTCATTATGTTCTTTATATTTACTCACTATGATTGAGAAATGATTCACAACAATTGAATATAGATGCCGTTCAAAAGCTTTTGCTTCTCTCAAAGGTTTATTGAATATGCATGTTTATTCAGGGCCAAACAACTTATATAAATAACTGGTGATCAGCTTAAACAGACTTGGCAAAGCAAACATGCATGATAACCTTCATGGCAATAATTTAATGTGAGACGTTATAATGTCTTTAAAACAGTCATGTAGGTTTCACACATTTTGATGTTTTAAAGAAGATAACATTTGAATTTGAAAAAATACTATGTATTTTTCAGAAGTAACAGCTATACCAGCTACATAGTGTTCCAGAGCTCACAGTGGTCTGAGGTAGACAAATGACTGCTATGTAACTCAAGTTTGTTTGAATCACCAAATCATACAAAGTAATTGTGCAAGGTCAGTGAAAAATGAATCTTTAAGTAACTACCACTGAAGTGCTATTTACCAAGATACTTAACCCCTCATGTGGGAGAGTGCTTGTTGTATAATTGCATAAGGATGTTTAATGGCATTTTTCCAAAAGAGAATGCAGACTCTTAAAAAATAAACACAAAACATGTATCTTGTTCAGGCAAACTGTTTTTATGGTTTATGACTGTAATAAAACTCATTTCCACTTCTTTTTTTTTACAGGATATTTGACAGTTACCATAGAGCCCCTGCCTCCTGTTGTTGTGGGAGAGACTGTTACTCTCAAGTGTAACTTCAAAACTGACGGAAGGCTTCGGGAGATTGTTTGGTACAGGGTGAGTAAGCCTGTTCACACTTTCAATGCCACCAAGCACTAAATGCTCTCCATAGCATCCATTTCTCTCATTTCTAGTCATTTGGAATCTGAGGAGGTCAACGCCAATACTCATATCACAGGTTTACAGCTGTGTTAGGAGAACAACCATGCACTGTCAAACTGCAATTGTTAGGAAACAAGCTATTATTTGGGCCAGCTGTATGGGAGGCATCACTGGCTGTTGCTTGGGAATTTGATTTCTCAATCCACTGGTCATCACCATCATTTCTTAATAGTTCACAGCTGGTGACTCAACAGTTATTAAAATCTCAGTTGGTGTACTACACTGCCTAAGTGCTGCCAATAATTAGATTGCTGTTGAAGGAGAACAAACTACCAAAAAATCTTTGTATGTGCAGTTTAATTTGGGCCATAAAACATGTTTTAAAGTTTATGGAAGTAAAGATCGGTAAAATAAATCTGCAAAAAAAAATGCAGTTCGATGAGGGTGCATTTGTTTCACTCCAAGAGAGTCACTGATAAGCACTTGAATTGGAAAGTGGTAGCAGCTGCCGCTATCACACCCTTGCCTGACCATTTGTTTTTGCAAAAAAAAAAAAACCCTCTTCAATAATTCTTGAGAGCTATACAGATTTGCTTTGTAAAAGTGGTGGACTCTTCTCCAGGTTGTTAGTGAAGTTGCTGAGTGGTGATTGGATTTGTATAATGTGGTACAGGGAAATTGCAGAGCTTGAAATGTTATCAACAAGCCTTTGGGTATTCCAAAAAAATGAATTCTTGTTGACCATTATGCTTGTGACATAATCTAAAAACCAAAACAAAATAAACAAGTGAACCGCATGCAGACAGCTGCATTTCAAGGGTGGCTTTGCTGATGAGAATATACAGTAATGTGCAGTTCCAACTTACTATTCAATCGCTGAGGCTTAGAGGAGCAGTCCACCAACTTTAGACAGTCTACTTATCATGAGGAGTTCTTCCAAAAGTCTGAAATAACACTAATAATACTATCAGGAAGAAGGCGATATTGAGTTGGATTATGGAAAATGTAGGATCCTTTTTCCATTTCTGGCGCTTGACTTATACTGGACAAAAAGTCAGTATATCCTTGGCCTGTGCTGCATCAGTTTTAACCATCCTCTTTGTGCGTCTTCCAGTTTAGTGCAATATGAAATCACGGAGTGCCAATTTAGTAATGGCTGATTGTTCACTTAAAGTGGATCGTAGTTAGGGAGGGAAATTTTAAAAGATCCTGCCATAAAGACACAATTGGTACCACAGTTCACTATTATGTGCTGTGTTCTGTTCTCTGGGGCATTATCAACTCATTGCAACTGTTCACTATACCAAACAGAAGAGGTCTCTGTCAAGAAAAAGTGAAAATCATTAGCTCCAAAGGAAGTATTTATTTCTGTCCTGTACTGTATTAGTGTACATATATGTACATAATAAACTGGCAAATCAGAGTGCTTATTGGCCTTTATAGACTTTTAACACCCATTGTTTTTTTATTTTTGAGCTCTTCATCATCTTGGGTATCTGACCAGTCAACTGGCCCAGGTTAGCTGGAACAGTATGCAATTTTTATTGTTGAAGTCTGCATCTTACTTGATAATTATTGAAACAGTATTTAATAATTGTGTTATGTAGAGTAGAACACTATGACATTCACCTTGGTTTCACCCTCCACCCTGTGCTGGAACGCTGTGCATTAATGAGCGAGCAGCGCTTTATTGCTTAGGCAGGAACTCTGTCTTAAGAGTAGCTTCTGCTTTCTCACTTTTATTATTGTGAAATAAAACAGTGTCTCTGGACTCATCTTAGCAAATGCTGACCTTTCAAGGTAGGACAAAAAGAGATTTATGGCACTTTACACATTCACCTTAGTATCATAGATCACTTTCATTGCTGTGACAATTTCATTTAATCAGGCAG
Source organism: Morone saxatilis (assembly GCF_004916995.1). Taxonomy (NCBI): domain Eukaryota; kingdom Metazoa; phylum Chordata; class Actinopteri; family Moronidae; genus Morone; species Morone saxatilis. The sequence continues at coordinate 23,722,057 of NW_023339740.1, read as the reverse complement.
GGATTGGAGAGCGTTGTTTTGCTTATATTCTGTCAGATTTCTGTGCTGTCTATTGATAGGTGTAGTTTAAATAACCGCTTTGAGAATAGAGCTGCCCATATTAAGTGTTCTCACGAGGAAAGCAAAAAGGTTGTAACAGAAATCGGCCTCATCTCTCCGGTGGCCACTGCTCAGCACAAGCGTTGATAAATTATAAATCAATTACCCACATTTAGCTGCCAAAGTTTCTTTAATCTCTGCCTTTTATTTGACTAAATACTGTTGACTTCTCATTTTAGCTCCTGTTCAAATGGAACCGGGGTTGATACTCACCTGGGAAATCCTCGTATCTAATCGAAGTTTGGCCAATCAGACAAAGGGCTGAATAAACTGAATATTTCAGTGTGCTCATTTGTGATGCTACATCCTGACATATTCTGTTTGAGGATTTTTTAATGCATAACACATCTAGACTGCAGTCAGAATTAGCATGTCTTAGGATGTACTTAAGATAAACCTGATTATTTTAGAGAGCCTTTCAAGCCACACTAACTCAAATTCTCCTCAACATTATATTCAAAACTAGAGAGATAAAAATAATGGATTTGATATGAGTTTCCCCCATGGTTTCTATTATATTAAAGCATTTGGATTTCCTTTTATCCTCCTAAATCACGAATAAGTATTTTTTTTTTAGGGTCTGGACAAATATTATTGCTAAAGAGTCATAGTGTAAGGGTGTAGGGGATGTATGTATTTTTTTTATTTTAAAGCCACAGCCCCCCTTTTCATTAAGACTGACCTTTTCATATAATTTGAATTAGATTTTTTATACTTTATACTTTTGAGTTTGAGAGGGGTCTTTAATAAGTAGACCTACCATCCTAGAGCTTTATATATGAATAACTGAGCTTGCATTTGATTTATGTTAACAAATACAGAAATGAGAAACAGGCATTGTTATTATACCATACGGAAATATGTAATGTGTTTAGCGATATATGGGCTTTGCATTGGCAAATATATACATTTTTGTTTTGCCAAAAGTAATTCACAGACAAATAATAATAATCCTACAAAGTGGTGTTGCTTGGGGTCAGTTAGACCCCAGAGAGGTGTAACTCCAGGTTAGAGTTCTTATTAGCAAACTGTTATCTTGCATTATTGCAATATTGTGCATTGTGGCTCAAGTGGATGATTGTCTCATGTAGCTGGAGATGCATTAATGTTAACCAAATGTAGCTTCAACCAACAAAAAAAATCTTCAAACACTTCTCTTTGTCTGCCTCCTACCCTTACCATCTGATAATAATCACAGGATAGGATCTCCTATTATACCTCTCATTTTAGTTTACTCAAGATGACACAAGATTAGCAGACAGAGACAGACAGAGACAGGGAATGGATGCAAGAGAGTGAGAGCAGTCCTTGGTAATGGATGTTGTATAGCCCTGCAGCTAATGCTTCAAGAGCAAATAAATGAAAGCCTCTCAAGTGTGTAGGATATTGCACTACAAGCCACATGAATGTTTTTAGTGAGTGGTGAATACCGGCAGGGCATGGATTAAGCACTATGGATATGCAATACCATCAAGCTGTCTATCATGCTTTAATAGCATACCAACGAGTCATAATGGATCATTTGATAGGGTAGTGCTAATGTGCCGCCTGTTTGGGAGAAGAATATCAGCATGTGTGTGCATGGCGATGCTCAGAGACTGCTAATCAAACACATGCACAAAAGCACATCTTGTGCTGTGCTCATTTTAATGTATGTCCTTCTAATGAATATATATATATATATATGCAACCTCTCCCAGTGGGCGCCCAGGTATGCAATGCTGACGGTGGTTGAGAAAGCGGTGTGTGTTAGCTTGCCTGTTGAATGCAGCTCTGCACTATGGTTAATTTTAATCACTGGATTAACTGTCTTTCTGCTCTCCTGTTCTCCCTCCTCCCTCATTCTGCCCATTACAGAATTTCTCCATCCTCCCTGACATAACTCTTCTGGGATCCTCTCTTTTACCAATGCAAGTGTCTTCCCAAAGACACTTCCCTAATTTACCACTGGCCTGTCTGCTAGCTGAGCTGGTTCTCAGATACTCTTCTTATCATTCAGCTCTGTCCACCTCTGTCCATTTCATTATTATGATTCAAACTTACCTGTATTTATAATCCTGCTCTCAGCTGAATTAAACAGCACGCTCCCCACTCCATGCACAGTATGAGTACGTAGCTTTACAAGATAACGTTCAATATCAACAACAAAAAATATTAATTATGTCCCAGAGACATTTTGTTTTATTCATGTTAAATTGCAAAATAATCTGCGTGGGTTATTGTGAGAATGTAGCCAGAAAATACTGGAATCTAGTCTTCACATTTGGAATTTATTTCTTTTTTAGATGTGGTCTTTTTTCAAATTTTTTCTAATGAAATAGTGTCACGACTGAAGGCTAGAGAAAAGTGCCTTTCATTTTGAGATTTCTTATTCAAATCTACAGACAAGCTTAGAAAAAATATCCATCTAGCTGTTACAGGTTTGGTAAGTTCCATACAAATGTTGCATTATGCCTGTGTTGTGACCTGCTCTCTAAATTATATCCTCATGCTTTCTCTATTTATCTACTTATTTATTTAAATTATATACTTCTTAATTATACTTTTATTGCCAAGTAGAATTTCATGCTTTGGTTTTAAAGGACAACAATTGAGGGCAACAGACCAGAGAAAGACTCCATGGGTCTATGTTTTTATATTGTTAGTTTTAATCAAATAAAAAAATAAAAACACAATGGTTTTCAAGTATAATTAGCTTGTGAAATACCAGTAACATTAGCTCCCTGCATGCCTTTGAATAGCTCACTAACCATATCCTGAAAATCATTATTATTATACAGTAGCTACAGTATATTTGATAAAATAAATAATGGTTTAGGGTTATCATTTAGGGCTTTTACTTCAAAGAATAGGTGATGTGATGTTTGTTCCTCTCTGAAGTGTGCGTGTTAGTATTTGTGTTGGAGCAATAACAAATCAATAGTTTATAATGTCTAGAAAGGACAATAACCAAAGACAGTCGTAAATCTCAATCATCAGCTGAATACCATTGAAAGCCTGTCAATTTTTAATGAAGCCATCTGCCTCCACAGATTCTACTCAGGGCATCACAAGTCTAACAGTTAGCTTTACAACCCATCCTACAACACCTTAAAGCATTAACTACCTGTCTAATATGGACTACAGTTAATATCCAGTACCTTTTTAACCTAGGTTTCTGCTTTACGTGTGTGAATGAGTGAACAAGGGAGTGATTTCAGACACAGCCCATGTTACCATGACATCAATCTTTGCCATCAATCAATTACATACTTTTAGCTGCCAAAACGTAATTGTACATCTATAAAGCAGCTGATCCATACTTTGTCATTTTTGTAATGCCCATTGGGTCATTTTGGAATGCACAAACAACCTGTTTTTTTTGGTTAAGAAAGACTTCTTGATGTGGTTACATGGAGTGGCTCCCCAGAGTGCGCCAATGAGTGTAGTTCTTTTTCTCACTAAAAACTCCAAGTTTGGGAGTATTACTTTAACAATGAAATCCAATCCAATTACCGATTACCTGTTATACAATATAGTCAGTAACCTAATCCAAGTAACATAATATTAAGATAACATAACTTTAAAATTTATGGATTATTTCAGACCAATAAGTTACATATATTATATAAATCAATGTAACTGTAGAAAAAAAATGAAGAAAAGTAGTTTTAAAAGTATTTTTAAAGTGTGTATTTTTGCTTTTCATTGAACAAATTCAGGCAGTAGCCTGTAGACCATTTTCACAGCTGGCAGACATAGTTTGTACTATGCTGTGATGTTGTTCCCTTTTCTCCTTCAAAGGCAAAATAATAGTGAAATTTCCACCTAGTGAAAGCATTTTTTTTTTAACTAGAGGCCATGATAATGAATTGGCAACTGTAGGATTAGCTATGGTTTCACTCCAGGGACCAGAGTGGTGTTGTGACACGCTTGAAGTGTTGTAATATGTGCGCACTGCGCATGTGCATGGTAGTATGTCGTTCTTTATTTGTAATGTTTTTTAAATTTGTAATCCTGCTAATAAAAAGTTTACTAAATGGAACTGTAATCTAATTAAAAAACGTTTTCCTGTAACTGTAAGAGGTTACAGTTAGATTTTTTTTTGTATCCTGATTACCTAACTCTGATATATATAATCAGTCACTCCTATGCCTGAAAAATTATGTATCTTATGTTCCAAAATTATTAACAAACTTACACTCAATTTTTGCTCTTCGTAAACAGACCGACTTTGTGGGAGTTCTTATATCCAAACGCTGCACGCACAGTTCCTCCCTCTCGACATATTGCCATTATCTTAACAGCACAGAAGTGCAGTACACGTGTACTTAAGAGTTTGCCAGCTGTGTTTGGACACAGGCCAGCTGTCTTAGTTGCTTTGAGGAGAACATGATGATTATATTTGGAAATATGAAAATAGCTCTGCACATAAAACACTGACCTGACCACAGTCTAACTTACAGCAGGAAACTTATTCTGGTATATAATGAGACACTTGGTGCCTACACAAACTCTGCACTGCATCTTTTAATACCCCCAACTCATTGCCTCTGGTAGTGTTTTTCAGATTTACTTGTAGCCCACATTTTGACAAATCCCATTAAAGCTGTAGACAGTGTCAAAGCACAATATAACAGCTATGCAAATGACATATCTCTTGTCACAGCCTGCCAATAAATATAAGAGTGCATTACTTGTGGGCAGTGTGTCACTGCATTTACTGTTGTCTTCTTCTGGCCATATGGTACCTCCAAAAGCAATCACAAAGATATGTTAGTGGACACTCGACCAAAAAGTGGAGTGTTCTTCTGGCCAGTAATCCTGTTTCTTGACTGTGAAGAGACACAGGAGGCGTCATATGTTAAATCCAAGTTTAAAATCTTCAAGACAGGGTTGCCTGGGCAACTGGAATCTGCGAGTACAGAAGAGAGCTCGCTGAGCATGTACACACAGCACACTCCTGTGGGGTTTTTGGGTGTCTAACTTCCTGCCGTTTAATCCCCAAGTGTAATTGTGTATGTTCAACAACTTCCTTTCTCATTCATGTTATATAGTCATATATGAACAATATGTGCAGGCTAATGCATAACATCTATCTATCTATCTAATCAATCTATGCTATCTATCTACTCTATCTATCTGTCTATCTATCTACTTATCCTAATCTACTATATCTATTTATCTATCAATCTAATCTATCTATCTATCTATCATAAATATTTCCAGTTTTGGAGCTTCGGCTCCATCATCAAATGTAATCAAGGTATGGGGATTTTGCTAGTTTGATTACCACTATAACTTTGTAACTATACAAACTGTAAAATCTCTATTGGTCTATTTGATATTATCTACCCTGAACTTTATATTGGATATGCAAAATGTTTTTTTTAGTTGTTTAGTCTTTTAGAAACTCTCAGGGCATTAGTCAGTTTTTTGCAACTCTTACTCATAAAGTTTTTTCAATTATTTATTCATTTTATGCATAAATAGTTGCATGCATTTCCACAGCCTCTTATCAACAAAGAGTAGTACATAGACAGACCACTACTGAACGTAAAGCTGCTGTAAGGTCTGAGCCAAAGTGCTTCCCCAGCCTCTGAGCTGATCTGGCTCTGGCTCACAGGCCATGTTCACATTGCTTCCATCATCTCCTGATTTCCCACAGGATAATTCAACACCTGTGAGATATAACCTACTTGTTAAATAATGGTACACTCAACACTTTTTTGTGGCTCTGTATAGAGAAGCCAGTCTCTAGACTGCTGCGTCTTTACACTGAAAATAATATCCTCTATTTATTTAAGTCTGTCAGCTTCAACTATGAACATAACTTTTTTCTGGACAAAGAACATTTAGTGTGACAACTGTTTAGTTTTCCTTTTGTCTGTTATTAGGGCTTATGCCCAGTGACTTATTTAGTTAGTGTGCCCTACTTGGCAGTAGAGTTTGTTGCTGTCCTCTGTAGACTCCTTGTTTGACTGTAGCATCATTAAAAGGACTGACTGAGCATTCCCTTGCCTTCATCTTGCCTCTGCACTTGGGTTCAACCCCTGATCATAAGTCCTTCAGAAGGAATAACTTCACACTGAAGTGCCCTCTGAAAGGAGTAAGCCCTAAACACTTAAAATTGTCGTACAAACTGGGAAAAAAAATAAATTGGGAAATTAGTCTCTGATTGCAATAGATATGTAAGTATAAACATGTAGATTCAGCCAAATGTTTAATCCTGGCAGAAACTGGTGTAGATCAAAATGAGTTTTTGTTTTGTTGTTGTTTTGTTTAGTTGTTTTTGCATCTTACAAAATGTGATGTTTTGTTCTTTTTGGTGGAAGAACAATCAGTGTTTTAAGTAGGCCCACTAGAGCCATATGCAGTATAATGATAATACATTTTGTAATCAACAAGCCAAGTAATTACTTCCTGATGTGGTCATTGTCTTCTCCAGTTTTGTGTTCTCAACCAAATCTAATTTTATTGAGAGGAGATCTCACAAGTGAGTTCTTTCACATGTTATATTAATAGTAGAATTCCAAGTACTACATTACATAATACTAAGCTAGAACTTACTGCTGTCTATATGTAAAACACATTAAGACCCTGTCTGTGACTGACTTTCCCGTCTCTACGGGGTCAGCTCACTGATCTATCTGAAAGAACATTAGACATCACGTTTATCACATTTCAGTTCAAATATGATGTGTACATCCTTTTTTGTTGGTAAAAGTGGTCTCCATCCTTCTACAGTGCCAAAAGCCTCTGTCATCTGTATTAGCCTGCTGCTCCATACCGAATGTGGTGCCCCAAGGGGAATGGGAGATAAGGTGATATGGATCACTGCACCGCAACCTTCCCCTTTGAGGATGCCACTAGGGCAAATAAGCAGCCTGTTATACATGGAATGATAATTACACACTTCGTGTCAGCAAACTACAAGATGAGTCCCCTTTTATCCACAAATGCTAATAGCAACAAAGGGACTGATCATTGCTGTGCCCGTCTGAGAGCTTGTGCTGCTAATGGCAGTGGCTGTGATGACAATGGGACATTTTGTTTCCGTGCTGCTAATAGTGATTAATGCCTCCTCATTGTTAGCCTCTCCCAGAGATCCCCAGGTATCTATCAAAAGCTTACTCTGTATCTAATTAATTAGGTAATTCAACAAATGATTATACAAAAAAACTCTCCACAAGATCATTTAGTGTTTCCCTACTGACTCATTTTCTCTCCATGACGATAGGATTAGTAAATACATTCTAATAGTAACCTCACACTTTTTCATCTTTCTGGTCATCAGGGTGTAGTGTATCTTACATGTATCATAAAAGTGCTGCATGGAACATTTATTTTTCAATCTCTTTGTTTATTGTTTTTATGAAGAAATTGATTATATAACAGTATTAAATGTAACAGCAGCATTTATGTTGGAACAGATACTGTAAAATAATTATTTTCAAGTAGAAAGATGAAAGATGATTATATAGATCTCAAACTGTTTGCTTCATCATATTTCATTAATTATCACCATCTGGGAGAAGATTTTAATTTTGAAGGGAAAGTCTTCTTTTTTGTTGTCATTTTTAAGGCTTACTGTAGCTCTTCCAATTTTCAGCACTGAAAATTCCTAATCTTCAGACCAGAATCATACCAGATTTTATGAAATCCATTCTTACTATCACAGAAGTATCAAACAAGAAAGTGATTACTTAGCGATTAGGAGTGGATCAGAGCCTCTTTGTGACATTTGCTTTAGAGGAGGAAGTCATTTCCATGCCAGAAGAGTCTAAGCATTGGCCCCTATACTCCGCCTCGGCACAACACATTGTGAGGTCCACCAGGGGCATTAAAGAAGCAAAAAAAATATATATTTATATTTATATTTTTATGTTTACTATTTAATTTATTTATTTCCCTCGGGATGAATAAATGGATCTATCTTCTATCTATCTAATTATCTTCTATCTATCTTCATATCCTATCTTATCTTCTATCTATCTTTCTATCATATCTTCTAATTATTTGAGGCTTTTCAAAGAGCTGTGATTAGATGTACTTGAAAACACATCACTACAAAACAATGAACATTGTGACCATGACTCTTTGTTATGTATTTATTTTCATTTTATGGGTAAGGTTGCAAAGTTGACAACATAAAACCAAAAGCCATTAACCAAAGCTGATTGGCTCCACCCCACACACACACACAAAAACACATCTCAGAGCCACACTGTTGCACTGTGTTACATGTTTTTTCATTACCATAAACATGGGTACTGTACTGTATTTTGATTTGATCCCACATACACCGTCCTGCTGCTGTAAATACTAACTAGTACACCAAATGCGTATTAATCCGCAGCTAAAAATACTCAACAAATGCACTACATCCCTGTATGACTAGAACCTATGGTACCCAGCTGTTCAAGGAAATTATTTAGCGATTTTTTAATGGAAGAATTTATTTGTGACCCATTTCATATTGGGCTTTTGAAACCATAGTCGACATCGAAAATGTTCCAGGTGAATAAGTTTGGCTTTCTCACTTGAGGATAGAGTGCTTTCAAACACAAGGAGTAATACTTTATTTAATCGTCAGCTTGACTGACAGTTTTAAACATATTCCGGCTGCAGTATGGAGACATCACTTCAAAAGACATCAGTACAGTGTAATCCTCTATATGCTGGTTGAATATACAGCTTTTGGTGAACATTGTAGGTTAAGCAAGACTAGTTGGTACTTTTCCTCCAATTCTCCATCATTGATAATACATAGCTATGGGAGGCCAAATACTAAAGAAACATGATGTAAATGCCCCTCATTAGATTCCAAAATTCCCTACGACCACTGCAATTTGATTATGTCAATTTGCGTGTGGCATTCTATTTTTATGATAAATGAGGAGCTCCAAATTAATAGTACTGATGATATATGTATCCGAATATTTCATTTAGTTTTTCATTAAGAACTCATTGTTTATCGCTGGCAAGTAGTGTCACTGAATTTACTGATGCAACATGAAAGTGACCCTAAACTCTGATATAGAAACTTCAGTTGTGAAGGGTGATATAAGTTGCGAATGTTATTAGGAAAGAGGTAATTATATTTCGGCTTTTCCTTGCCTACTACTGCAGTTGGTTCTTATGACTCTAGTGACATATCTTTGTGCCTTTGAAAATGACATAATGACATGTGACAACCATTTAATATTTTGCACATGTATAACTAGACATATGTTAAATCTTTTGGTCTGTTCCTTCGTTATGATTGCATTCAAATAGAACATTAATAGTCTGTGATGTAACAGCAGTGTGGGAGCAGAAACCATTGAACAACATTTTAGATTATAGGTCATTACAGCAATACTTGTCCATGTGAGCAGTTTCTTATCTATGCAAGCTTCACAGAAACTGCAACAGCATAACATAAAATAAAATCTAAGGGGAGACTGTAACAGAACCAAATTATCCACTGATTGACACTATCTAAATTAGTCCATGCTCTGCCAACAAGGGGAAGTTGTCAGAAAATATTGATTGCTATCCACAAATTTAGACATCATCACTTAGCACAGCAGCTATCATCCATCCATCCATCTTCCCATGCCTTTCCGTGTCTTCTTTTTCCTATTCAGGGTCATTAGGTCCCATCCCAGCATGCATTGAGTAAATGGCACAGAAACACCCTGGATATGTCACCACTTTATCAGAGCGATAATAGGGGCACCAGTTATCAGCACTTAATAAAGACCGGGAGTTAATGCAAGTACTGATTAGGGCCAATACGTTAGGGGCACATACACTGCATCTTTAGTTGGATAGTATGAGCAATCAAATCTGAAAAAAATAAATGTGGCAAAATCAGCAATTTTCTCTAGAATTCTACTTATCTCAAAAGTGAAATTGAATATTAATAACTACAAAGAAAAGTACTTTTAAGCTTATTTTCCAGTTTTATTACCACAACAGAACATCATTCTATGAACTAGCAGTAGACTTATTTTCTTCATTATGTACTTGCCAAACAAACAAACAAACCGATCAGTCTCTAGATAGTTTTTTTTGGTTGATCCCTTCAAACAAGGCTTTGACCCCACTGAAAAGTAGCCTGGGGCCCAACTGCCATTCTCCAAAATCACACTGTCTGAAAACCTGATTCTCTTTGCCAATCTATAATAAATTGTTTACAGTGTGTACCACTACTCTGCAACCTTGCAGCAATATGTGTAATATAATAATACTGCAATCCAGGTATTGTTTCCTTCCTTGGGTAGCCATTTAACAGCATTAGGCTTTCGACTCAAAAATAGGATTGAAATCATAGATATCCTCATAGTAACCTAATCTGAATGTGCCATATGGGTTGTTATACAGAGCCATCTGGGAAAATGTTGTTGCAAAATATTTGGAAAAAGGGTAGACACTTTAAAAAAATACTTGGTGAGGTGATTGGATGAAGTTTTTGTTCTTCTTTCAATGAATAAATACTTTCTAATTCTAATATAATTGATGCTAGCAGCATCTACGCTAAACTCTATGGAGCTGCCACGCCACTTGTTGTTCATCAAACAGTGTCTTCTTGCTGAGTTACATCTACCACAAACCCCATAGCTGCTCTTCCTCAAAGGAACAAAGGCAGATTGGTTCGGTACCACTGTATTGCCACAAACATATAGATTCAAGCCTGGCAAGATCGATTCTCGTGTGATCTTGTAAGTCTAGCTGCTTTTCAAGGTTAAAAGTAACCCAACCCTAAACCATATTGTAGTGTTCCCCATTAATTGTAAATAAAGTGAAATTTGCTAATGCCACATCAGGTTCAACCCTGTCTCCTCGAAAAAATACATTTATGTAGTATTCAGTTGTTTTGCCAATAACGTAATCACCACCTGGATCATGTTCACAGGAAACATTTCTTCAAGTCCTATGTGTGAGAGGAGGTAAGTGCATGGTGATATATAGTGAAAGATTGTGGTTTTGGTTAAATGTTAATAAAGTAAACATGTTGCATCTTGTACTTCAAGCCACTGTATGCTTTTTGTATTAAACCAAGACCACGGTCTTTACCTATGTTAATGTTAAAAAACATTGTGGGTGAACATTTTACTGATCTGTTCTGTCTCAGAATTTTATAAACAACTGAGGTGACATAACCTATGACATTTCCTACCTAACATATTTGCTTTTGAAAATTAGTTATATATAAACAAGGTTGATCTGAGTTTTCTTTAGAGTATAAGCTACTGATTGAGGAAATAAATCACAACCATCCTCCTAATGGTAATTAAAATTTGCTTGTGATAATTGTCTGTACTGTGGGGTCCCATATTTACCACTTGATCACAAATTGTAGAGGTATGTAAACACAGGTGGTAAACACAGCTGTGAACGCACCACTGCCAGTATTCACAGTAAAATGGTTACAAAAAGCAGCATGCTAGTGAATAAAACACATAGAAAGTTGCAGCAGCTAGCTTCTTCCACTTCTTCCTTTGAGATGTGACCTTTGCTTTAAAGCTGTGGTCAGTGCTTCTGTTCACTCAGCAATCCATCATTTTTCTTCAGTCTCTTATTCAGTTTCATGAGGCAGCTTGAGACTATCCCATGAGTAAACCTCAGATAAAGAGTGTTATAAGTTTAGTCAACAGTTATGAGCACATCTTTTATATTAGAAGTTAACGTGTATATAGACGGAAGTACACAAAATAATTTCTTTGCGATAGCGCTGGGCGATATACTGTATGAAGTGGTATACCAGTTTTAATTTCCAGTATGGTATGAATTTTTCATAACCTGTCATAACACACACATATCTGAAACAACTGCTGTAACTCATTTGTTTTTTACTTGTAGAGTAGAACATTTGAGGAATATCTCTTGAATACTTAAATACCTCATTTATTTAGTATTTGATATCAGTTTATAGTGTTGTTAAATTATTTATTTTTGAGAAGGAAATCAATGGTAAAGTTGTTGACATTATTTTTTTTTTTTCGGATTCCTTCATATATTGTATCATTTTGTGGGTCCAAAAAAATATAGTATACTAACAAAGCATTCCGTATATACATGAAAATAAAAATGTTTTTATATTCTATGTACACCTGAAAGTAGAATAAGCCACTTCAGCTATATACTACACAACTACATTGAAAAAATACTGTGATATACTGTGAAATTGCCAGAATCTTAAAATATACTATACTGTACTGTACAGTCATACTGCCCAGCACTACTTAAATAGAGTGCAACTGCTGATACAACCACTTAGTTCATACTTGTCTATATGTGTCATCTGTAAGCACAGGTTTGTTCATGTATTTGAGTTTTATTTTCTTTACTTTGAGTTTTATTTTCTTTACTTCTGGCATTTTTGGAGAACGTTTGTTGTTTTAGTGACCCTTTTGTTAGGTGTAGTGTTAATGGAAAGTCCTAGAGAAATTTCCCTATCTGGGGCAGGAGAGGGTCATTCCATTGCTCAACATTCTTCTAAGAAATTTTTCATGGAAAACAGACAGAGATGCCCTTTGCACTTAGAAATACTTAGGTTGTTCTGACAATACTATATCATTGCAAGTGAAGTGTAATTTACTGTGTGAGACATAGTATAGACTAAAGCTGCCGTGTCTATACAGACTATATTTCACTGGATATTATACATGATAGAGGAGACATGATGGAGAATTTTTGGAACATATGAAGACAAAAAAAAAATCAGCAGCCCATCTCAAGAAACAGTGGCTAAAAAGACTTTTTTTAAACAAACTTTGATTCTGAACGAACATATTGTAAAGAAGAAGATGGTCAGACTGGATGTCTTTTTATGTCTTTTGCAGTGAAAAAGAATGCAGCTCAGTTCTATACTTAGAAATGCCACAACAGCCACAAACATCATCCCCCATTGTTTCTGTTTTCTTGTTTAGAAGACTAATGCAAGTGCAAGAAGATGCTATAAAAGGATACTGCTGCTTCAGTGTAACAATTTGCTAGAAAAGGCTTTTCAGCATGGACATTTGCACCCTGCCATTTCAAAGGGACAAGTGAACAGCCAAGAGAGCTGCTTGAGCCTTTTGTCGATTTCAAAGGGACTTCAACATGGCCTTGAACATGATTCTTTGTTCTGTGGAAATCAGAACCAGGAAGAAGTAAAGATACTAGTAAAGTACTGAATGGCCTAAAAACTTTTAGAATGTAACCAAGGCCCCTACTGTTATTAACAACATTTAGGATTGATAAACAGGCATTTCAGATCATTTGTATTTTCCTAACAATGTGATGTTCATGAACTGTAATCCTATTTGATCAGATGTGTGGCCCTACTGCACACAACGTTGTTGCTAAGCAGCTGTCGCTGTGATGTCATTACAGTAACTCTTTCAGAAACTGAGTCATCTTCTTTTGTGGGTCATGGCATTTAAGTTTCTGTAGGTGGAGCTCTATTTTCAGCTTTGTCTTTAGTTCTGCCATGATGGCTTTCCCATGTCATTCCATCTCTAGTTGCTATTCTATTTTAAAAAGTGGATCTTAATGCGACTGGAAACATAGCATTTTTTCCTTCCTGATGCATGTGTAGCAGTGTGTAATAGCAAATTTAAGGATTCTTTTACCATTTCTGTTTAGACTGTATTTTATAAGTCAATATAACAAACATAATAGAACCATTTAGTTAGAAAAGAAAATTGCTTTTAAAAAGAGTTTGAAAATGTGGAGACATTTGTTTCTCCACATTTCTCGGCACTTACCTTGTAAAAATATATTGTGCCAAATATCAGCTGTATTTGTACTTCAAATTGCAGTAGGCGGTTGATGGGTTTAGAGTGTTAACTCTAATGTGTTTTTGTTAAATAACCAGTGTTGATGATTTCATGGCAACTAGCGGTGAGATTGCAGAATGTAAACAACCAAGCAGCTACCTCCGTTTCTTGCAAATGAAGCTAACCTTGAAGTGTCAAAGACTGCAGTTTCTCGAACGGCCACTTGAGGCTGGCTGCAGAAGTGAATCAATTTCCATAAGGCCACATATTAAAATGGTCAACTTCACAGCAGAAATAAACATGTTTACAGCCTGGTACAAAACAGTTTTGGCCTCTAAAGCTAATTTCCAATGATTTTTATATAACTGTACTATAAATTATATTAAGGCTTAAATATATGCTTCATCAAGGGCATGGCCGCTTTGAGTGACAGGTGTGTTCCATCACAGGTGGCTGTTTTCAGTGACCAGGCTTCATTCAGCACTCAATGTTACACATTTGCTTATTTTTGGATTAGTCAGGATTGCCAAGATGGTAACAACCAGAGCCTCCACACTTTGAACTTCACAACAGCTCTTTAGAAACCAAGGGACGACATCAGAGAGACTACATTTATTTTTAATTATACAGTCTTTGCAACCAACTGAAAGTGCTTGACTCAACCAAGCGTATCGGAGAAATTATGGTGGCTGTGAAACCTGCGAAAAAGGCCTTACCTAGAGCCAGTGATTGGTTTGTCCATTCTGGGCTACTGTAGAAACATGGCAGGACCTTCTCCTTCTGTAGATAAAAACGGCTCATAATGACAACATAGCAATTCTTCTTTCAGGTGATTATACACTAATGAAAACATACCTATAAATTTTATATTCTATTTCTACCAATAGGTCCTCCTAAATGTTACACACTGGACTCTTAATATACAGTTCATTTTCAGTGTCCAATGCAGATGCATAGGTACACTAGTCCAAGAATGAAAAAAAGACACTTAGTGTGAATAATGCCATTATGTGCATAGCAATGCATAAATGATGGGTCTGAATGACCTGCTCACTAATCATAGCCATAATGTGGACTAGGTTCACTCATAACCAGGCCAGCTCTGCAGCCAAGGAAAAACAATTAGAGGAAAGCCTCTCTTCCCCAGTGGGTTTACTGCAAGTGGAGAGAGATAGGTTTTGTAATAGATTTTTGTCCGTGTAAAATGAGATGCTGACCTCTAGGTCCAAGACACTCAAAGACATCAGAAGAGCGGGACAGCACACTCCCAGTGGGGCTTAAGGATATTCATACAGGACATCATTCTCGCGCTTGGTGTGAGTCATACTACGAGCCATGACAGCTACTCCTCATGGTAGTTATCGCTATAGAGCCTCTGAGAGTGTTGAAAGTCGAGATTGCATCTATGCAATCACTTTCTTTTTTAAATGCCATGAGACCCCAGCAATTGACACTGGCTTTTTCAGCCTCTGTGTAGCTGTTGAGTTGAGGCTGTTAATCATGTCATCTTGACAGATTAATGAAAAGGCAGTTTTTAAAGATGGGAAAGATTGTTTAGAAAAGACAACTAGTTTTAGTTTCTCTTCTCTCTTGTTTTTATTTTTGTGGTTTTGTTAATTGAATAAACTGGAAATCTGTTTCCTTCACATAACTGGAAATTACATTTCCTGAATAAATTGCAAGGTACTTTAAAAAGGCAGATACCTCTCAAATTTCTAAGAAGATTTTGTATCTGCTGCTGTGGACCACCACTGTTTTGCCATTTTGATAAAAATCGCATAATGAACACTGTTCATTATTCAGATATATTCATTGAATCCCTTAAATATTTGTCAAAGTTCTTGTGGCTCATTAGAAAATGAAGGTGTGTTTGAATCAAGATAATGACTTCTGTCAACTGCAACCTCTATTTCTTCCTCCTCCTGAAATAGATCAGAAATGTTTTATATTTAATATTTTAAATGAGTCTGAACTTCTTTGTGTTAAACTTGTGAG
This sequence comes from Morone saxatilis, assembly GCF_004916995.1. Taxonomy (NCBI): domain Eukaryota; kingdom Metazoa; phylum Chordata; class Actinopteri; family Moronidae; genus Morone; species Morone saxatilis. Next base: position 23,706,233 of record NW_023339740.1, on the reverse strand, counting down.
AGAAGACTGCCGAAATGTAAAAGACTTTACTTTCATATCACCTTTAGTAGTGTGTCTGTCATTGATATTATATATTTATATATAACTATATATTAATTTTAATTCTCTGTCCTCACTTTAACTGTGATATCTTTGTTCCCCTTAAGCAGTCTTTGGCATGGTGTATCTAATGAAACCATTATAATGTCCCCAACTGTGTCAGAACTCCAAAATTTCATATGTCTCCATCAAAACTTAATCTGGCTTCTCATACATTCATACATTCACAAGGCGCTAGGTATTCCAGTTAAAGTTGAGTTTTGCTCATGTCCAGTTGAGTTATAAAGAGTTTTGTTGTTAAGTACCAAAGCATGTGTGAAATTGACTAAATGACTTTGAACACACAGACAGGATTATTCTTTGCACGTAGGTGTTCACTATAGTTTTCTTGCCTTGCTTGACAGTGAGTGAGAATTGTTTTATCAATCCAATCTTACTAGTAATTTAATATTACTAATGAGTAATTGAATAAGTTACAGAATAGAGGGTCCATGGAATACGGATCATTTTGGCAAGTCGTATGTTTTATGTTATAGCTGATTAGATTGTCTGTAAGTATTTAACATTTGACATTCTCCATAAGACAGTTTATGAGTCTAGAAATACTATTTTTATGCTAGTTGCATTGATTCCTTAGAGAATAAATAATTTGTCCACTTCCATCCTACACATTTACAAATTCATTCTGACTTTAATTATTGAAGCCCAGGTAAACAAAGTCTAAGAGCACAGTCATGGCACCTGTGTTCATTGTTTATGTCCTACAGAGCATGTTAACTTTTAGTAGAAAGTCATTGCACATTTAGTAGATGTCACAAACTCAGTGGTGGTCCTGGCAATAACTGTGCCCCCACCCATCCAGCTACAGCACCAAACCTCTGTAACTGCAGAAATTACATATCATCACCGTTAACCCTACTTCCCATTTAATTTATCTTGATCAAAGCTTACATCCTTGTAGGCAGACATGATATTAGCATAAAATCCAAAAGACCTGTCCAATGCAACAGAGGGGAGACAAGGAGAGTGTTAGTGTTATCCATGAATGTTTTATTTACACTCAGTCTTAATGCAAATGTAGAAACATGTAGAAGAAATTACACTCATCAGTGATTATAAATCTTTGCTACAAAATCCTGGTGGAGAAGTGCCACAAATGCTCACAATAATTTGACCTAAAGTGGTTATAATAGATGTTTTTATAATAACAATTTATGAAATTAAAACAATGCAGTAATGTGAAAGGGATCACTCCTAGTGATGAACCTACAGAGAGTTATCACCTAAATCTGCTGCTCCATGCGGGTTTAGGGAGTTTTGTAGTGAGTTTCAGCTCAATGTTTAGCTGTCTTTTATGCCACATCAGGCAGCTGTTTTCAGTGAAAATGTCCTAAAAAAAACACCTAAAGAGCCAGATATTTCCCTTAACAGTTTCTAGAGAACAAAAACAGAGCTAAATAGGAATGAATTTTAGACTTATATTTGTCAGGTGGCCAGAAACACGACTCCAAATGAATAATAATGTTGTACCAGATCTGCTAGATGTGTATCAACGTCATATCAACCATAAAAGATGATATGTCAATGTTGTGATTATATTTTGTTTCCGCTGCCCCCAAGTGGCCAATAATATAAAATATTGCTGGTTTAACCTCATAGAGTTGGTAAACACGTTTGTTTTTTAAGTAAATTATGTGTAGAGTGAATTATGAATGACTACTAGGGACCAATAATCTTGTGTATTGTCCATGTATAAGGCCATTGTGTCATGTTGTGTTGTGATGAAGGAAAGCAATGCACTACCAAGCATTGACCCACTTCACATCCTGTAAGCTTCTGATCTTTAATCAGAGAAAATGTCATGTGAAATCTTGCCATAATAGTGTTCAACAATGTTTATTTTTTTCCTGATCAGTGGGCCTGTCTCCTATATTCATATTATTTAAGCTTTGCAAAAAGCTTTTTTTACAAGGACTCGTGTAGTTGCAGGTGTGGAAATTGTGCTGAATTGAACAGTCAATCTCTCCTGAGTAATTAGCTGTTTACATACAGTATCTACTAGAGCTGACTTGTGCAATGATTGATGTCCATTTCAATACATGTTTCTATAACTCAACTTGCTTTATCTGCATTAAAAGAACCAAATGGGATATGACAGTTAATACTGGATGTTTGGGAGGCTGCTGCAAATCCCCAAAAACCCTTTAATTTTACACATTTTAACACTGCAACTTGCCATAAGTTTAAACAGTAATATTAAAAGAAAAGATGTATATATATATACACAGTGCATTATGGCTCTGCTTTGAAGTAGTATGTGAATATAACATGTCAGTGTAGGGGAGTCTTTATACTGTATAATACATAGTGGTAATATAGTATGTCTGCAGAATTTTAGTGTTTTATCAGCTGAGGCACACTCCAGTAACTTTGAACCTGGCTGGATCGTCCCCCCCTTTTACACACACTCTGTGCTCCAATACCCTCTGATTTACAAATTGAACACTTCGTTTAATCCCCCTTTATCCTGATATGACCCAACCATTTAGAATCAAAAGCCAACAGAGATATCTGTGTAATTTAGGTTTTCATGGTCTCTGTCTCCCCTGCTGATGCAGCACACGAGTGGTGGACCCTGATCGATTAGCCACAGAGGCAAAGTGTTATGTCAGTGGTCACATTAAACAAACTGAAGTATTGACAAGACCGCTCACATACTCTACGTCTAAGGACTCACGTTGCTATGGATTGTAACATTGTCGGTAAAAGGATGGCTGCTTAGTAGATGGATGGATAGATGAATGATACATTGATGGATAGATAAATGTAGTAATAATCTTGTTTTTCTGCCTTTTTAAATCTCCAAGAAAGATTCATGGTGGGGGTAGGCAGACCTGGCTAGACAGTCTAATTAGGTATTAACACTAAAGAAACAGAGGGAAACTTGACACCGAATAAAACTGCAACCTGCATCAACCTGTAACACGTAAAAATGAGATCAAAGCATGGCACATCATCAAGCAGCACAAAACAGTCTGAAGGGAATTTCATGGTTCTTGTGTATTTTACATGTTTGCCGATGTAGAACATTGAGTGACTACACCATATTTTACAGCTATCTTAAACTATAGATGTGTTTGTTCTGCTAGTGCACATTCCCGAACAAAAAGCCTTTGTTAGTTTGAGGTGTGAAAACTGTGCAATGAATAAGGATGACAATTCCTGCTGTTACTGATAAGTAAGGTTCATACCCCATAGAGTGAAACTTCTTTGAGGCGTCCTAGTTAAGATAAAAGCTTGTTTCAAGGCCTTGGTTTTGCATTCACTAAACTGTGGGGAGTTTGTCTGTTATTTTTTTTACATGCAGCACCGGTGAAAAATAAGAACTATAGCCTTTCAGATTATTGCTGCTCTAGATGCAAGTGGCACAGGCTGCATTTCGTCACCTGAAGTATATATATTTAGATTTCCATTTTATAGTTTGATTTTACACGTTATTACCCCTGTCAAAAATCAGTTAAGCCCAAATCATAAACTACCCAGTATTGAAACCAGCTGTTAGAGCAGACCCGAGTTTGCATTTCAAGCAGCACCATGCACTTAGTGTAACATGCCTCTTGAGTCTCCTTGGCATTAAAGAATGGTAGACATTTATTTTTTCAAGTTTGCTAATTCACTGCGCCAATCAACTGTAAAATACAGTTCTGTTAAATGCCAGTACATCCTCTGAGCTATACTTTCTTTTAACGGAGTAAGAAGCTCCAGAACATTGCCAACTGATGCATTTTATGATGTTAATGAACTTGCCAGTGTCTGGATGACACGCATAGAAGAAAAAGTCTGCTTTGACTGTGTCCTTCTCCCAACAAGCTGTTCTCTGCAAAACACTTGAATATTAAACATATTTATGTAACAACAGCCAATAAGTAAAGAAATAAAATAGGTGCGTTTATTATTTTTAACTGAGATAATTAGATCTCTGTGCAATCACAAAACTCCTCCTTTCTTTTTTATTAGCTTTGTTTTGGGTATTGTGCCATTGTCACAGTTTATCCTTAATAGCAGTCAACCAAAGGCTTTCATATCTTATTTTCCTTTCAATTTCAGAGGTATCGGCTTTGAAATATGCTTAAAGTCCAAGAGCTCCCTTTCATCTAGGGTCTTGTTCATAATTATTGAGAAAGCTGTGATACTGGGCTACATTTGGAGGCCTGCATCTCAGCTGGGATTTTATATGGTCTGGGTAAACCCTTTTCCTCACCGAGCTAATGACTGAGGCATTCTGAGCCAGGCAGCATCATGCAAAATTAAATCCTTCATTTCCCTTTTTTCAACAAAAAAAAGACACTGTCTACCAAACATGTTTATATTATTTGTATTTTGTTTTAGCATAGCCCTAATTTGTTAACAAAAAAGCTTACTGAAGCTCACCCTTGTTGACCAAGTCACAGCAGAGTGAGCACCGCCAGAAGTGCAAAGAGCGCAGAAATCATAGCCAAAAATGGCTGGTTGTGATACAGTTTTACTGACCACAGTCTCCATCTATGCAATCTATGGATGTTGTGATTCTGGTTTATTATTTTAAGTTAACCCTGTTTCCTGTCATGCTATCTGGCAACTTTTGAGAACCCAACTTTTAGGCATTTTAATGTAAAACAGGATCTCCTGATAAGCCTGGCATGCCTGTTTTACTTTTGATATTTTTTACTTCACAAAAATAATTACTAGTGACACCATGAGGCTTACGTTAGGTTTATGAAAGAAGCTTGCCTGGCATCTGCAAGAATGCCATCGCAGGAGTATTCTCAATTAAAAGCTACATGTTCTAATCTTGTTTGACGCAACCCTGACGTAGCTGTCCTGACATGTACACTCGAGCGATAAATCACTCACAGATAGACTTCCATAGATGGTTGACTCCGTGGACCAGGCTCCAGATTACTTTCAGTGCTACAAGGTAACATACACAGTGTTTATCTAGAGGTTTAATGCAGCTACAACAAAGCAGCAAAGGTACTGCGGTATCTTAAACAAAAAAGTAAAGTAAACAAAATGTGCATTTTTAAATGTTTTGTGTAGTTTTATTTTTATATAGTAACCTAACCCGAGTAAATTGACAGTTTGTTTGTAAGAAAAAAATGTGCATAAACCTTATTTGAACACATAAAGTATATATCACGCCTTCATTCTATTCAACTAAATAAATACATCATTTTGATTTAAAATTACCTGGTGACAACTTGATTCACATGCAGTAGAGCGTCTTGCCAGTGCAGATCAGGTATTTAAAATGTCTTGTTGTTTACTGGTTCAATTACACCGTTCAAATGGGCACATAAAAGGAAGGGATACATAAAAACCAGTTAGAATTTATGGCATTAGATAAATCTGTCACAGGGTTTCTTTATGCATCTTTTGAAAGCTGTTAAGATATCTCTGAGGCAAGCCTTTTTTCTCCCAGTATCAGAAACATGCACTGAATGTACAGCTTAAACGAACTCCCTGATAAATTGAGTTGAGAACAGTGACAGATAGATAAACTGAATTGTAAAGCAGCTGTGATGCATTGATAGAGTGCTCTGACGCCAGCAGTCCTTTTGCAAACATCTCCACCAAGACACTTTTTAAAAGATAAAAACATCTGATTGGATCCATCAGTGTGGCTTAAACGCAGAATCAACTCCCTCCACGCAACTCTCCTTGGCTGCCTCGCATTAGATTGAAACATTTCTGCACTTTGAAAATGTGTTGACATGTCAGTTTCATCCCTGCAGTCCATATGTAGAATACTGAGCTAAGTGAAATGAGCTACCCTGCTCAGAAAAAACTAGGTGACTGTGTGGGCACTTTCACAAGCTGATATCCCACAGCTCTTTCTTTGTTTCAGATTTGCTCATCAAACCTAAATACTTCTGTGGTTGGCAAAAACATACAGTGCCTCTATTAGAGAAACCCACGGTATAGAGGAAGATTTATTTTCTTTGCTTTAATAACAAAACATTCCTCCCTCTTCTGACAAAGGTCAGAAATCTATAATGCTCGAACAAGCTATGACACCAAATACAGTCGTTTTTTAACCCACTGTATTCATCTATATGGGTCAACCATATGAAAGAATGTTATGGTTAAGCCATTGATTCAAGCTGTTTCTGATGTATTGCTAATTCATGAGTAGCCTTGTACTTACAGACATGGACACATAACAATACATAACAAGGTTATAGGCATCAGATGTGCAAAAACCTTTGATTGCTTCTCATTACATGTTTTTGCACTAATCAACTATCCTAGGCTGACTGAAAGTGCTTTTAGCTCCAAGCGACTCCAAGTGACTGTACGTACCTCCATCACACAATTAACAATGACTTGAACAAAATAAATATACAGTTGCAGTTGTAGGACCACAGCTCCTAACCCCTGTGTGATAAGAGAAAAATACTTCTTAGTTTTGTTCCCCCCGGTGCCTTGTATAGGTTTTTGCAGCAGCAGTCTGTGATTTCACTGTACACTAAAATATTTTTCCTAAGGCCTCTCTCAGTAAGGAAACAATAGCTTTTTTTCACACATGCATTTGACAGCTCTTGCTTGCAGCAGACTTGAAGCAATGTGCACAACACAAGGAAACAAACTAATGAGAGGAGATTTGTGGATGGGGGGAGGGAAAGAAAGAAGAGACAGATTCTTTTCTGCTGCACCCGGCTCTCTCTTTGTCGTGTTATTATTGTCTGCTGCTTCATTAGCCAGTGTAGCTTCATCACACAGCCTTGAAATCCCTCGGCCCTCACCAGATGACCAAAACCCCCTTTAAACATGCTTTATATTGTTTTAGCCCCAGTTGATAACAAGGTCTCATTGGCACCAGCACTCTTTCCCCTTTTGCATGGCAAGGCTGTGGTTTCTTGTTTCATTGCTACAAGCAAGTAAACATTTATGCCTTGACATGCTCACATTGTTTTTCCCAAGCTCTTTTCTCTAATTGGAAACCATTGTCTTTGGTGACTCTAAAGGCCGGTTGCCTTTCAGATGAACTGCACTAATGAATGCACCTCCTTGGACTGCAGATTTCCGTAGACACAGGAGTGGGTAGCAAGTACAAAAGCTTGAAGTGAGTGAGCTTGTGAGGGATACTCTACCTTACAAAGCGCTTTGCACAGTGCTGCTGAGCTGAGATGTATCTGGTGCTCGTCATTAAACCAGCTGATGGCTCATTGTGAGGAGAATGTGCCCAGGAGGAAAAGGACAGAGATCAAATGGGCAGCTAGTCTCCCAAGTCTTGTCTGATTAGTTGTTCTGTCCAGACGCCACACACTGAGGGGCACACTGGGTCTGCCCTCCATGTCCATCTCAGCACCAAGAATGATGCAAGGCAATGACATACACTTATGGCACCCGAGGGCATCATTTCCCATGCTCTTATCGTCCAGTGAGTACCCCCACATCTTGAGCCAGGTCATCTCAGTAGTAGTATTGCATAGCCAGACCTATCTCCACAGAGCTGTGCCAGTGCTGGAGAAAGGTCTTGCTGCATGCATTATAATTCTGCTATAGGGGAAAAAACACTCTGGCTGTTTGTATTTCTTTAAACCAATCACAGTGCGTGGTGCTAGATGGTGCCCCTCCAGAATAGTGTCGGACTTGTTCTAGTAGAACATTTACACAGGAGGCTTGGCATGAAATGGCTAAATCCCCAAAAAGAAAAGGTAACAGCTGCTAGCGTGTTAATGTTTGTACCATTAGAAACCATATTAGGGTTAGGGTAACTGCTATTTTCTGTGTAGTGTAGGTTGCTTGCTCGGCGGTTGTTGTTTTTATTTCTCGTAGAAAAGGGAATTCAAAATGAAATTCATCGTATCTTTAAATCAATTTGGTAAAGTACAGTTGCAAATACTGTTGTTGTTGGGGTGGGAAATATGCTGATATATTGTATAGCATAAGATGACTAAAGTTAGCCATCATCAGATTTTGCCATATCATTTATCATAATGCCTTTGCCCCTTTAATATATCTGCTTGTAGACCACCATAGCTTTATGACTATTGGGTTTTGAGGATTTTTTGCATCAGTGTGATGTACCTTGATTTGTCAGGTATTTAATTCACTGGACTAACCAAATTCAGAAATACCGGTGGTGAAGAGTTTTCTTTAATTTAGAGGAAGCTACTTCAAGATCTTTCATATCAGTGGGACCCATTGTGGCAGTCAGGACGACTAACAGAACAGCAATTAGCAGAAGCAGTAAAAAAAGATTAACACACTACACAAAACTGTTGATATTCTTCTGGGCTCTAAACTCTATTTTTCCTTGTGAATTATTAGATATTTTTACCTCTTCGGGCCTTTAAAACATACTCAAAATAAAACAAGGAAAGACTTTATGCTTTAGTTATAACCAAGAGACCTTATGCAACCAGTCATGATGGGTCATAAGAAGACATTGCTTTGTTTTAATGCATCACTGGTTCATCACTAGAATTGTTTGATTAAGTGTTTTTGAGCAAGACACTGAATATCTGACTGATTGTTCAAGCAAATTGTCCATACTAGCAACAAGCCAGATGACATTCAAAATTCAAATAACTCACCACTGGAGCAACTAAAAGTCAGGCCACTGCCTCTTGATTGACACCACACCAGGGAAATAAGGAGCTAGTGTGCTGCTTCGGAAAATGGTTATCAAATTGGGGACCCTTTTATGTCAACAGAACTGGTGTAAACAGTCCCATGGGTGAATATATTTATATGTTAATTATTACTGCTAATAATATTTTGATATGAGCAACAACTCTTTATTTAAATGGCTTGAGGGAGATTTATCCTAGGCTCAAGCGTGTGTGTATGTTAGTGTGCATGCTTTTTGTGTCTGTTGGGGGGGGGGCTTACATGTTGACATAGCACAGACTGATTTATAGCACTTCAACAAATATTTGGCCTCTGCTGTGAGTGCATGATGTCCCTGCTAATAGACACATTACATATAATTTCCGGCACTACTCTTCATTTTGACCTTCTGTTTATGTTGAGGTAATATTAAGATTGGATTTCCTTTTTGGAAATCAGCAGGTTGTTGTTTTGCATAGCAGGATATGTTGTGTTATGTACCATTCCTTTATAACATCCTTGTACCAACAAAAATACAGCGGCATCATATGAAACACAGTTAGAATGAGATTTAATTTCAACATAACTGTCTCACATTGACATGAGGTAAACAAATGCGTTTTGATAACATTACTGAAAGTGTGAATTGCTATCTTTCCCTTGTTGCCAATAATTTTCATTATCTAGGTTTGGCTCAGTATAAAGTCATTATCTCAGGCATCGTTTCTGTGCTGTGACTGCCTTCTATTCACTGCCAGTGTTGCTAATTAGCACCTGACTTGAGAATCATCAGGTCAACATTTGTGAAGTTGAAGACTCCTACCTCCAAGTAAGACGCTTTGGGATAAGAAGTGTTTTGGCGCTTTTCTCCTCTACTAGTGTGGACATAAACTGGAAGGATTAAAAGTTGTAAATGTATTGCAGATTAACTAAAAAAGAATGTTTTTACTTTCTAAAGATGTGTTGTTGAAATATAATAAATCAACACGAGTCACTGGAGGCAATACAACAGATGTTTGGAAAGAAGCTTTGTACTCACAATGCACCAATATTAACAATGTTTTGGTGCTTAATTAATGTAGCGTCATGGCCCCTAAGTGTTATACTTAAGTTAGGATATAAATTTAGAGTCTGAGTACAATAAAGGTATCACGGTACCGACAAATCCTGTCTGTACTGTAGACACATCAAGACAAACAGATAAAGAAGTGGAACATGAGATTAGTCGTGTAGAGTAAATGAGAAAAATAGAAGGATTTAATATTAAATTAGAATTTTTGTTCTTCAGTACTTAGCTCAGTTGAATGAGGAGACAAAGTCACCCTGGAAACAAGCATTAGGAGTAAATAATATGAGCCACTGTCTGCTTCCTCCATTTAACTCAAGCATGTCTTATTAAAAATGGAAAAAGGGCCCATGCCACATTAAGGATTAGAAATTTGTATTTAAGCATGAAATAAGCCCTATGCTGTACGCTGTACAGACAGATAAGTGTTTCGACCCCACCCGAATACATATTCTGTGGATTTGCATGAAACATGTGAAAATGTTAAAAATGTTCAAATATTTACATCAGTCCCTCATAACATGTCTTAACACGTCATCACGTTGATGAATAAATCAGGACATACATGAACAAAACATTCAACAAAATTTCTAAAATTCTTTTCCATACGCCTACTGACATTTACTGTGTAGAATCCGGTTGTTTTTGTAGGTGAAATCAATCATTCAGTGGGATCTTGCTCTAACCTTTTAAATTTGTCCTGCACAGTAATCCCTATGTGAATTTCTGCTTTCAACCAATTTCTGTCAGAGGACTGTTCAAGTGATAAATTTTCTCTCTGTATGAAGACAGAAAATGCTTTATCTTAATAAACTCACTCATAAAATTTACGAAGAAAACAAAAACCTTTTGTCTATTTTAGCATTCTGCCAAATTCAGCATTCTCTTGTGTGCTCACGGCCTGCTTTATGATTTATGCCCTGAATAACACTCCCCATATATCCATCAACCAGCAGATGCAGATGGTGGCTCCAGTAATCTGGAGGATAAGGAATAAAAAAGGGGGGAGAAAGAGAACTGTGAAGCTGCAAACATATGCAGACTCGTTATGTCCACAGTGGCTCTGATGTCTTCTAAGACCATCTGTTTTCCAACTTGCGTGCCCTTGTGAGCCAAAACCCATCTGTGATATAAAGAAGAAAATGGCAAAAATGTTGTCCGACATAGGTTAAGTCAACAAAACTGTATCATTAGTTGGATAATAAATGAAAAACAAAATATTTCCCTCAATTTCTGTAGAATAGCACAGTGTAAAAATTCTTATAATAATACAAGTAAAAGTCCTGCATTCAAAATGTTACTTATGTAAGAGTATCAGCACTCAAAAGTATTCATTTTACAGAAAAGTTGTGGCTGGTAAATTATGGGGCTGATTTTAATTACATTATATACTCCTGTGTATTTTTATCTGCACTAATATATGATATATTATGTGTTGATAATATGTAAATCTCAAATGTAGTAGGGTAAAAAGTAGAATATTTCTCTCTGAAATGCATTGGAGTATAAAGTAACATAAAAATACTAGATAATTAGTATCTAATCTACTACTAGATAATTAGATATAAACAGATAAATACTCAAGTAAACTACAAATACCTCACAATTGTATTAATGTACAGTACTTAAATGTAATTACTTTCCACCGCTGGTAACCAGTCACCCTTTTGGTGGCATATTTATTGTTTTGAGATTTTAACAGATTGCTCACATTGGAAGTAGCACAGCAGCATTCTTGTAACCAGCTTGTTGACCGATAACGCATAGACATGCACAAATTGCCTGGGGGATTTGTGGCAAACAAAGTTACACACAGGCAAGCACACACACCCACACACACACCGCACACACACACACACACACCATCGCCATGTATTAGCTGTGCAATACTGCTAGAGTTACTGATGACCACTGACAAGTTCCACTCAGCAATTACCATCATCCCCCACATTTAACATCCATAAGCTGTAAGTTTACAGTATATGTACTTTGACACTACATTATCAGTGTTGAGTGCAGTCATCCTTATTTGTTTGAAATTAGTCATTTGCATATCAAGCAGCATGCACATACAGTAATAGTGACAAAGTGGCTCAGGGTGAAGTAAGGCTGCTGTAGCCTGGAGGTCAAATAGGTAAAACAATGATTCAGACAGTGAAAACAGCAGTTCAGAGAATGGAGGAAAGGGTAGGAAATATAATGAATGACACAGAATACATGTAAAATAGAATATAATCTCTGGCATACAACCATCACAATGTCTGTATCTTTTAGGGTGTCAATTTCAAAACTGATGAGATTGCATTTAGGTTTTTATTAATAATAAATTAACAAATGTATACAAGGACATAGTGATAGGATGTATTGTATTTTTTTCTCATCAGTGTAACTTGAAGTTTTTCTTCACTTCTCCTTCTGTGTCCTATAGCACTTGTTCAGCCTGCCAGCTGTCTAATAAAGACATTGTCAAAGGAAGGCGTGAACGAGGAGTCACTTAATGCACATTGATCAAACAGATTAAGGACAAGTGCCCACAATGATGTTCTTCCCTCAGTGCTGCATCTCATTACCTGCCCATCCTTGATGGTACTCTTTGATACGCAGTTGAAGTCACTGTATTACATAATTTGCCACTAATTGCTGAAGTTATGCAATCCCCAATTCTGCCCTGCTATATATAGTACCTATATAATAACCAATATACTGTAGATCAGCAGTCTCCAACAAGTCTGACCTGCGTTGATCTCATCACCTCCTCACTGTCAGCCCACAGACAGCCTGTCTCCCTCAGAATGACAGCCATAATAACCATCTCTGGACGGCCTTGTCTCAGATGGCTTTAGATAACACGCTTGCATAACGCTTAACTGCCTGAATTTATACCCTGGCTGTGCCTGACCCTCACCCTGCTACCTCCAGGGTGCAGCTGAATGCAGCTGGTCTGTTCCTGTTGGTGGCACAGTTTTCATGGAGCCCAGCTCTAATCCTTGTATGTAATCTGGCAGTTCCAGCAGCAGCCAATCACAACCTGTTTGTACTCTGTAATATTGGAATGAAAATGCCTGACAACAGAGCGGGAGCATGTGACGCCAGTAATGTGCCAGATAAAATGTCTCATGATGATGCTGTCTTTCTACCCTGCATATAGACAATGGTACTGTTAACTTACCGAATACGTAGTCGCACTGAAACTCCTCAGTGGTTAGCATTTTTACTAAATCTATTTTCCAAGTTTCCATTCTAACCAAGTTTTTCACATCACATCGTAACAATATATTTTGGAGTACAATGTAAAATTTTCCCAATAATGGTCACGTATTTCAGTAATGTTTTACTAGAAGTAACAACAGAGATGATCATAGCATGGCCATAAACCATGTCCATTGACCCAATTTTTCTGGTATTGCTAAACTCCTGCATCCGTTTAAATTAACATGCCATTGAAACATGAGCTTCAAAGGTACTGTACATGTTTGCATCATGCAGTTAGCTACCAGCCTGAATTAGCAGCGGTTCCCCACTGAGAGTAGTGACAGACAGAGGGAGGAGAGGAGCCTGTCATTTGAAGCATGAAATCCCTTTAACCAAGTCCTCTGTCACTCAGCTGCCAGTAGGGGAGCACAGCATGCAGAGCTGTAAACTCACAGGTTAAGAGGCAGGGCCACCAGTGCTGCTGGATCTGCTTAGTGAATGAAGATCAACATTACACAGCACATCCACAGACCTAGCCATCACTTGTGGACCTCCTCAGTCAGCAGGCATGCCATATCAACACCTCAGCGTTCCCCTTAGTTACACTTGGCAGCTCTAAGTGCTGCAGACTAATAAAGTTAATACATGATGCACTTTATCCTGCTGCATCGTATTTTGTTTTGTTTATTGCACTTTTTTTTAGGTACAACACTTTTGCAACACTTTCCTCTGTATTGTCCCTAGTATATAATGCTTTGTGCTCCATAAAAGCAATGACAGTGAGTTTAATCTCTTACCTCACTGGGTCATGGTGCGTTATTGTTGTACCTTAGCACTCCCTTACCTCACATACTGCATACCACCCAGTGTGCAGTGCAGTTGTGTGCCTGTTTGTTACAGTAGCTCAAAGGCTCGGAGCTTGTTGTTCCTCTGTATTTAATGGAATGGAAAGACCCTGTGCTTTATCACCTAATGTTGATCATCTTTTTGTGTTTATTCTGAATATTTTTAGGTTTTCTTTGCTTTTTTTTATTATGCCATCCATATTTATCAAGATATTGAACAAATTGTATTGTTTACAGAATAAGCTCCTTGAGATGTGGTTTTCAAACCATGAAGACTTCATAAATCACAATGTCGTTAAAACATTAAACATCAAAACAATTTATTTATATATAAAAATATATAACATTTGAAGCAAAAATAACTCAATTCAAATATGAAAAAAGTAAGATCTGGGTAAGGTCTGGATTTTGTATTAGTTTTGTTCTGGCATACAGCAATTATACCAATTTTACAATTAAGACAATGCCTCCCAATGCCAGTGCCCTTTTTCAAAAAGACACTTTGTGAGATAATAATATTAGGCAAATTAGCATGGATATGAAGGAAAGTGCCAAGCCGGTTCATGACAATGCTCTGATCATCTCTTTTGTTGCTGCTTGTCTAAGTCTTTAAATGAGAGACTGAATGGGAATAAATCTCATTAAGACATTGTGTGAAAGCCATGCTGCTGTCCGTCTTATAAAAGCATTAGATTTGTAGATTTAGATCACAAAGAAATGCTAGTAAAATATGAATGAACATTTCTTTAAAACCATTATCATCTACTTATAAGACACCCTGTGAAGATACTCAACCGTATCTTAGCATAAAATTGAACTCCATGAGGTCCTCCATATCTTTGTATGTGGAAATTAGAATATCTTGCTATACATTTCACATTTCATCTGTCTTCCTAACCAGCTTGACAAATACTGTACAACGACTTTCTGTAGTGGTTCTCTGACTGCTGCCTGAGAATATAAAGCAGGATTCAGGTTGAATCTCTCACAGTTGGCCTGCAGTGTGTTAGCTGAATTTCCTCCAGTGGCTGCTGATGCAGCTGCAGCCTATAAATAGGCCCAGCCCAGACAGGCAGAGGGAGGAGGGCTTTGGTTAACCCCTGAGACCCAGTCCTAATCTGACCCCAATAATAGGCAGCATCATTAGAGAGTCAGCTCAGCTGGCTGGCCAGGAAGGATATAGGCCCCCCTCCGTCTGGAGAGATCTTGGCATCATCACATCTCAGGAGAGCCACAGGACCCTGTTTTGAGCACCTTCAAACTCACCCTATTGTCAGCTACCTGTCGTGGACTTCTCTTTTGCCTGCTGGTGATTCCCTCAGCCAATATCCACTATCTGCCACAATACAGACAAGGGAGGGGTAGCAGACTCTCTACCACCCATGCCTGTCTTTTCATTTCTCCAGATGGCAGAGTGTTGGAGAGGTTTGGTGCTTCTGTTCCTCATATGCATTGCATGGCCTGGATTCAACAAAGCAGTTGTAGCAAAGCTTTGCTTCCCCAACGGTGCTTTTCTGCAATCAAAGAGTATTCATCTCCCTCTTGCCCTCCCTCTTGTACAGCCGTTTTGGCATAGTTTGGTTCTCTTTTTCCCCTCCCACTCTCTCCCTTTTCACTGTTATAGTCCTTACATAGTCAGTCATTTATACCACAAACAGGTCCCCTTGTGGGGATAGGGAGACACCCACTGATGTGCAGATTCTTTCAGATTTATTACACAGGGGTTTATGGGTCAGTCTTAATTAAGAGGTGAAGTCATTAAGGAGGGCTAGATAAAGAGAGGGTGCCACAGAGATGACCTGTCGAGGCAGAAATATCCTCTCTGGTCTTTATGGCTTCCAGACAACCAGAAATCTGACACCTGCATTATCCACCAGGTTTTTCAGTGGGAGGACGGAAGCAATTGTAATGCTTGTTGGATTAGATGTACTGTGAAAGAGGAGACGGCTAGAAAATGTCTCCACCTGAGTACTTCAGGGCCAGCAGAGCACTTTTGTCATAGGTTTATGAAGCCTTGTAACTCTGAAATACAACTGCAATGTGTAGAGGGGAAGTGAGATTTCTTGCAGGGGATTTGTAAACCAATGCTTAAAATAGTTGAATTTGCTAGTCTGTGTAAATAAGCAAAGTCTTGTCTTTTTTCCTGTATAGCTTTCACTGTCACTTGCTTGGATGGAAAATACATGATGATGTGAATGTCACAGGCAGTCTTAGGCATCTCTATTTATCTGATCCGAACTAATGATTAAACTAATAAAATCCTAAAAAAAACAACAACAAACCTACAAATATATAATCCCGTTTGAAGAGATAATCCACAAGCTCTCATATCTTTTTCAATTCTTCTTCATTGCTGTATTGCTTTTCCACTGAACTTCTGAGAGATCACTCGGCAATTAGACACTCTTGCGTCTTTTTCTCCTGGATTGTGGTAATGATGTTTGATCTCAGAGGAACCAATGCTGGCAGTTTCCATTGGAGATTTTTTTTTGTTTGCATTGTTATTTGAAGCACAAGAAGGCTAATTCAACAAATGTAATTTCTACATGTGACTAAAGAGTAAATGTATACAAAATGTATTTCTAAGCTACTTTTAAATGTATTAGTGAGCATGTTGATGAGATGTTTTGACAAGGTGAACGGACTAAATATTACTGTTAGTTGCTTACAAGCTAAAATGTTCTTAAACCAAAATTGATAAAATTGCCAACAAAATTGTTTCCTTTTTCCTGAGGGCTGAACACATCAATGGCTGCTTTAGGTCAAATAGAAGGTTACTGTTGATTTGAATGTGCACATGCCAACACATGTGCATGTACATACAGATACAGCATGGCATGTCAGTTGTCCTGTGGCAAAAAATGCAGCTTTTGCACTGTTTTTCCTGTGATTTCCTGTTTTCCTGAATAAGTTTAAGGTGGTTCTGTGTGTTGTATTTAAGAAATAATATGGTTCTCAAAAAGCCTGGTATGCAAATGCCAAAGGTGAATGTAAACCTTTTAACAGTTGCTTACATCTTCATGAAGCACAAACCTTGAACTAAATTCGACCCGAATTGGTGTTCTTGTCAAAGACTTTGGTTCGTTCAAAACAAACAAGTAAAGAAATAATGAGCATCAATACAAAATATAAAATATATTTAGCTTGTTGTCTGACTTTAGTTGTTTACACTGAATGGTAGCAGAATATTGTCAGAATGACAAAGGCAAAAGCAGATACGTTTTTGTAGATTGCAAATAGAAATGAGGAAAAGCCTTTTTTAAAATGGAAATATATTTGATTTAGTCTCACAGGTGCTTGCACAAGCACTACCCCTGTGTTAAATTGAGAAATATAGAGGCAAGTAACTGGAAATGAACCATTCCGATTTCATTGACAGTTTTTGCTGCATAATTTGTCATTATAAATACTTGCCTCATACTGTACTAATCTGCAGTGTATATCACCCTATATGTCTGTGACATCTCATTAATCCAGTAAAAATGTGCTACCTCTCAGCTTTTCATATAGGTCTCATACATCAAGAAAGTCAAGGATGATATTCTTTTTAAGCTCTGTCAAACAATTTTCCCATAAGGTGTTGTATAGCCATGTCAGACAGAAATGTCTTTTGACTCCCTATGGTGATGTTTCTAAAAGGTCCATTACTGTAACTGTAGTGGTGGCACAAGGCTGGGTGGTTGGAAAGCACAAATTTCAAACATTGCTTTGCTTTTAGAGGCTGACCTTTTTCTGTTGCCTGTCCCTGTTCTGTTGCTCAAAACAAAGCCACATCATTGTTCGTTGTCTACACACGATCTGATATAAAAAATGAGCAGATGGCCAAACCACTCACAGCTCCTTGACAAGGGTGCCAAAACTTCTCTTAGCCGGGTGTGTCACAAAAGTCTAACATCATATGCTCAAGTGAAGAAGTTCTTTAATACAGTCTTGTAAGCAAACGTCTTGACCTTTAACGTTTTTAAACTGTAAAAGTATCCAAAAGCCTCCCCCTTATTGGTTACAGGTGACAAAGGTAATTTATTTTCATGCTTCTGCTTTTGGTTGTTTCAGCGTTGTCAACTCCCTGTGCAGTACCACTTAGCAAACTAAGCCTGAGGCAGTGCTTTCTCTGGAGGCAAGAGGTTATATGAGTTACCCCACATTCACAGGGAACAATTGGTTGCTTGCATAAATACAATTTAGCTTTGTCTCTTCATGAGGTGATGTGTACATTATACATTATACAGACTAATCATAAAATGCTTTGACGTTGTTTACCTCAATGAAGGGATTGGATTGGATCAGAATGATAGCATCTTCACTGGCAAATGGAAGAAGGATCCCTGGCCCACCAACAATTTCCTTCTTCAAAGCAGTATTAGTGGCTCCATTAAAATCCTGTCACCCTTTTTCCTTTATGGCTGTCTGTGGCTTCTGAGAAGAGGAGAAATCACAGTCATTCAAATGCTAAGTGACTTTAACACTCCTGTGAATATTACAAAGGAAGGAACTACTCCATCATCTACCATGCACAGAAAAAAAAAAGATGAGACCAGTGTTTTGAATATCCTATCTCCCTACCTCTGCAGTATCTCGTCACAAGCCATTACCTCTGCAGAAAGCAGACTGCTTGACACATACAGAACACCGTACTGTGTCAGTCTTCATTAAGACTTAAACCATGTGCATGAACACATACTGGCAGCTGCCTAAGAGACTGTCTCACTGATGTTATCATGTCAGCAGGTTTTCAATCCCTTGCTTTTAGACATTATAAGGAATGAGCTTATCATGGCTGCAAATGAATCAATGAGGTAATTGCAGGCAGGAGTGCGATCTACACTCCAGGCCATGGGACAACAGCTTATGCGTAGGAGGAGCTCTAGGGGCAAAAAGGTGGGCCCTGTCCCATCCATCATTAGAGGAATCGTCTTATTAATGCTCTCTCTTTTTGCTTCACAGGTCACAGATGGAGGAACCATCAAGCAGAAAATCTTCACCTACGATGCTATGTTTAATACCAATTACTCTCACATGGAAGACTACCGCAGGCGTGAAGACCTTGTGTACCAATCAACCGTCCGGTGAGCCTCAAAATCAATTAACTTTAATTTCCAGAGACTACTTACTTCTTTAACTCTGCTTGTATTGTGTTACCTACTGTGATTTTACTCTTTATTCGTTTTGCAGCACAACTTTCAGTTTGATTCAGTTGATACTGTGATAGTAAGTGCACCGAGATGCACTCCCACTCAGCACAGTGCTGCACAACTTCATTCTCAACCATCTGCTGTTGGTCAGACCAGGCCAAACTGGAGTGACCGGGCGAAGGGGTCAGTGCATTATTACATGAGGACAGGAGGCATTGGCGAACTCTAATCAGCAACTCTGCTCAGGATAAAGAGTCCAGTGTTAAAGACTTAGCTAACATCTGGCCAGGCCTTATTTCAGCCACAGTGGTGCATAAATCCCAGGTAGCACCGCACTCTTCAGGCATATTATCAAGGAAGTGAACATGCAGAGACTTGTCTCACCCATCTCTCAAGCCTCCATGATCCAAAGCATACACAGCCCCGCTGTATGCATTAACAGGTTTTACTCAGAGAAAGCAAGAGATGGAGAAAGAGGGAGTAGTATGACGAGGAGTCATCTGGCTCTGGTTGGCTTGATTACACGTTTAAGGCGTCGTGGGGACTGTCTTCTTTTACCCGAGGCCTCAACAATATGGCTGGCAGCTGTCTGCCCATCTCCTCATTTCTTGCTCCCTATGCTCATGGCTCTCATCCTACTGCAGACATCCCTCTGAATGTTTAACAACACAAATGAAGTGCCAGCCATATATCAACTTCATTTAAAACTGAAATGCTTCACTCTTTGCAACCTTTTGTAATCCTAATCCTATCTCCATCATTCCTTTTTAATTTATATTTGTCCTGTTGCTTTTCTTTGATTCCGCTCATGTGCATTACTACCTATTTATATTTATTTCTCCTTTTTTCCCCTTCTTCCCACTTTTTTTCCTTGATGTGTGGTGTGGCTGCCCAGCTGAGGATGATTTATCTGGACAATCCTACTATCCCTTTGGGAGAGTAGGATCACAATGGAATGGTGTACACACTTACATGCACACAGACATGGAAACATGAATGTACGTACAAACTGAAAACATAGCCCCCCATGCCTGGACAGCTACACACACAAAGATAGAGGAAGGGAGAGAAAGTCTAATACAACACACCGAAGGGGGAGAAGGATTTCAAATGAAACAGTTGGATGCTACCTTCACTGACCTGTATCCAGATCTGTATCAGAATGCTTAGCCTGTGTTAGTCAACCAGAGAGAAATGTGGACTGCTGCAACAGCCACACAATTCTTCCAGTAGAAAGAAAGAAAGAATTCCCTCTGACTGGTCACAGTCCCTCTTTCATGGTGTAACACAGAAGCTCAACATTACTTAGAAATGCAGAGCTGAATTTTTACTCTGTATAATCTTCCATTTCCACCTGAGAATGGTAAATCTTCTGTGCAAAGCCTTAGCAGTCTGACAAATCCACTTGTACGACCAAAAATGAATGCTTCAATATGTTGTATCTTTTATAAACTCAGAGCATTTTGTAGGAGACTATTTTTGTGGCTTTTGCTTTTTTCCTTTTATAGAATACTTTTTGGTGATTTTTCTCCTCACATTCCTGCTTTCAATTATTAGACAGTTCTGCAAGTGACATTGATATTAACTTAATCTTAGACTGCTTAGTCTTGTCTGTCTTTGACAGCTATTAGTCGTACTCTTTCAAAAAATGGAAGCAGCTGTAACTTCCTCTGCATTCAAGTGCCATTGCATAGATTAGTTCTTGTAAGACAAATGACAGATCTTGCATGTATCTGATGACACTTGAAGTTTGAAGGACCGAAGTATTCAAGCTCAAATCATGAGAGTTGGAGTATGCATTTCCTTAAATATAAGATGAATGTACGACATGGTAGAGATATTTTTTAAACTCCTTGTTATGTTTTTGTGTGTGATTTCTTTTCCTTGCTCTTTCACTTGCAAATACACAGAATTGGCCACTGGTTCAAATTTGAAATGACTATGGTTTTACTGACAGGCAACATCTTGAGGTTGTGAGAATAATCATTATTCTCTCTAAAGCAATAGTGATGTTATAGCACCACAAAACCTCTTATAGGAGGTCAGAGTGGATGGTTGGGCATACAGTAAAAAGTGTCTGATGTTGACACTGGAGAGACTGCCATTCGCATCCTGTCCCCAGCAGAAAGTCAACATTGGTTTTGTTTAAACATGTACACATCTTTTTCCATTGTTAAACAAGAGGTGGACGATCAGAAACCCTCCTATGAATATTTTTCATATGGGTAATGTTTAAGCTTGGGAGGCATCTGGACTTGGGAGTTCATAAAATCACAAGATCAAAGCAGAATCTATCTTGCCAGGCTTCAGTCTATGAGTTTGTGGCCGGTACAATGGTACAAGACCAATCAGCATCCTTTTAGGAAGTACTGGCAGCAACTGCAGTGTGCATAAATGCGGCCAGTTTCAGTTATATTAGAAAGAGAAGCAAGAAGAAGAAAGAAGAGCATAGAACGATGGACAGTGAAGGCTTTTCCTGATGGAAAATATGTTTTTTCTTTTCTCCTGACTTACTTCAGTTGGGAAAAGACAGTAATGAACAGATAGTTCATCCAGTCACCTTATGAAATGGCACGACAAACCAAAAACAAATTCCTGATCCAACACATGCTGTAAATTGGTTATGATTGATATGATGCTCATAATCCCCTATACAGTCCCCATACTGACTGATCACTTATTAGCTATTAATCTACTTGTAGGAACAATAGTTTTGTATAGTGTATAACATTATACAAGCTGGGATTATGAATTATGTTATTATGTTAGCTATTTACATTGGGAGTCTTTAGTCGTAAAATTAAGAATAATAAAAGGTTGTAACTGGAATTTTGCAGAACAAAAAAGCATCTAAAAATCAAAAAATAAGGACAAACATATAGTGACACTGAATAGGAGTGGTTAAACCTATGAGGAGTGAAAATGACACAAGTGGTTTGAGATTGTTAAAACCATTGGCAATGACAAGTTACTTAACACTGGAAGGGACATGTACCAAATGTCCATATACAAATGTATAACTTTGCAATAAGCATCAAACAGAAAGAGTAAATGGAAATTCCTTGTCTCTTTCAAATTGCTTTGTGAGTAGTCTATATTACTGACAGAGCCTGACTGGTTGAAGGTGATGAAATAAAAATTACTTCAGTCTTAATATTTCATGGGAGCAATGCAAGTGAGACACCCCCACACACACACACACACACTTAACCTGATGGACAAGCCTTGTTGTTGTACTGTGTTGTACTGGCAATTTCATGAGGTAACACACCTCAGTTAGGTGTTTCAGTAATTGACAAATATTTCCTGTGGGAAGTAATGTTAAGAATGTCTTTTTCAATTTTACTTTGATTGCAGCTGCAAATTAAAAATGTTCATTCTGATATCTTCCCTTTCAGTCTTACATGGAAGGTGAAGGGTCCACTGAGGCGTCGTACATGAAAAAGAGAGCATTTATCTCTGTGGGTGTATTTTGATTTTGTTGAGCAAAAGGACGGCAAAATATGGTTGTAAATTGTTCACAGTGAAAATGAAATTATGCCAAATCAGTTTGAAGATTTATAAAGATCATCTCACCAATTTTATTTTTCAGGTGTAAAAGAAAAGTATTTGATGATGTACCTAAATTTTAGGGGGTGATAAGCCCAGTTTTTGGTAATGAATAATAGCTAAAACAAAACCAATTTAAAGCCCAGTGAATAGGGCTTAGAGCTGCTGTAATCAGCGAATCTTTTGTGAGGTTTCGTTGCGGGCCCCTCTTCTTCCATTAATACCTCTTTGCTTTCCACCTTTTTATGGCCGAGCTTTCCTCTCCACGTTTGCGTGGATTTGAATCCATGAATGCAGTTCTTAGGATTGCGAACAACAAAACTACAGCTTTGTGGATAAGAACAGAGAGATGAGCTACATCAGCAATTACTATAATGTAACCAGCCAGCACAAAGCCAATCACACCTCCCGTGGCACTCAGACAATCACAGCGTGATCCTCGTCATTTTGTTTCTTGCTCAGTCCTTAAGGATACATGGGTGATTACACACCTCTCTTTGCATCCCGTCCTCCAGGCAATTTGTCTCTGCTTTGCATCGAGTGCACTGACTTACAGTCCCCAGTCCTGACACATTCAACCATAATGCTTCAGGCCAGAAAGAGTATCTGACAATGTGCTAGTTAATTTGATGCAGAGATTGACTGGATGAGCTATCAGACGCCGCTCTGTCAAGACTGCTCTTTTTCACTCTCCATCTAGGCAGTTGCATTTGCTTGCATTTGTAGGCAGGATGGGTTCTGCAGGAAGGCCTACATAACAGGAAAGAGCTTTCAGATGCAAGTCCTAGGGGACAATCGATCTCTCTTTGCTGCGTACTGTTTTTGCTGCTCCTCCATGGGGGCCCATTGCTATCGATCTCCAGCGTGTATGTGCTGTTTTTTTCGAGTACAGGGGAGATTTTGTGATGTGTTTAATGTGGTTTGTTGGAAATTGCTTGTTTATTCAATTACTTTTTCACTTGTTGTGTGTTTACCATAACTAAGTTGCTGTGGTGATATTAATTTTGATTTTCAAGGCTGTGGAAAAGGCTTGTATTTTAGTCTGTTTGTTTTATTTACCCCAGCATTTACCGTGGTTAGTGTCATTCTTAATCAGCTTTTTATAACTCACTGATTAATGAGTTCAGTTATTTCAAAACAAAGCAAAGGACAAAAGGATTCATTAATTGTCTCAAAAGAAACAATGAAACATGAAGAAATTATAGAAGAGGGAGGCGTGAGGATAAAAAACAGTTACACAGGAGGGAGTTGGGGACCCAGAAAGAAGGATAAATGGAAGATACAGATGGAATTGTGTAGTAAAATGGAAACATGCTCTGCACAAAGGTTGACTGGAATCCATTTAAATGCAGCATAACTGTGTGGCACAGTTGATAATAGTCCTGATTTACAGGGATAATAAAAGCAATAATAAGTGTTTTTCAGTCATTCCTATTAGATGGTGATTTAATTCCAATTAAGATTTCAAATATTGGCTGACCCATCAATAGTGAATGGGAGAAAGCTGTAAAAAATGAAATTGAGTAATCTCAGAGTCACATGTTCCATTTTTGTGAACGGATTCTCAATGGACTAACACCTCTGAAATGCATGACATCAAAGATTAGAGGGGGTGTTGAAAAATTTATTCCACCAGTCTTAATATTTAACAGAAGTCTCAATGTTAGGAGTACAACCTTTCCTCTTTTTCTTCGTCTAATTCTGATGGATGTGTCTTGTCAAACTGGTGAAAGACCTCAGAAGCAGGCAGCCACTCAGAAATGTGGTTGGGTTTTTTTTTTGTGGCCCCCTCACCCTTCTTCTGGCAATACTTCCATGCCTTGAATTATCTTATCTCTGGGTTCTTTTCCCTGCACTTGTCATGGTCTGAATTCATGAATGCAGCAGTCAGGGTTGTGGATAACAGAACTACGGCTTTGTTTGTAAAAACAAAGCAATGGGCTACATCAGCGTTTACTATAATGTAGCCAGCCAACACAAAGCCAATTACCTCCCCCACCCGCCACCACAGAGAGATTCACTGTGCTATTCTCATCATTTTGCACTGTGGTGAATAAAAGAGTTACTTGTTTTATGCTTATCCCTCGAGGAAGTGCTGGTGGAGAAACCTCACTTTATATCTCGAGGTGCTCACTCTTTTTCCATATATACTTATCTTTTTCAAACATTTGTTTATGATTGGTTCATTCAGCAAAAATTTACTTTCTTGCTTCAAGTTCAGTGCATGTGCTTCAAGTTTATAAGGCTATAGGTCAAATTTTTCATGACAATCCCAACTGTCCTGGTGAGTCAGGGCAGCATTGGGAAAACAATGCTGTAACTCCTAGTCAGGATTGATTAAGTTCTTAAAATGTTGTCAGATTTAACCATTGCACAGGACCAAGAAAACTCTATAGCTATAAGGGGGATCTGTCTCATCAATATGGCTAAATCTCAAGTCTTGTTTTACTGATACTTTACATACATTTAGTTTTCACAGCACAAGATCTAATAATGATGAATAAATAATCCATATTCAAAGATACAACAAACCAAACAAAAGCACATTAGAAGTAGAAAGTAAATATATGGATTCAGACTTCTCATAGGTAATACTAGGAACAGGAATGAGCTAAATTTACTCCAGTGTTACTCTTTAAACTTTTCAGTTGAGGTTAAAAGTTTCTTGCTCAAGGATAGTTCAAAGATGGTTGTTGAGTTAGCAGAGCATACATGTATATATAAAGATGTTTGTTGGCGCATAGATTTGACTGCTCTCCAAAAGAGTGATCTCCTCTCCTCCACATACACACACACACA
>NW_023339740.1:23668134-23680999 GCF_004916995.1 Morone saxatilis | reverse complement strand
ACACACACGCACACACACAGAGGAACTCATTAAAGCTGGGCTGCTGTGAGCGACCTGCCGCTGTTCCAACAGAAGTCCCCATTTGAAACACCCGGGCGGCAAGGACAATTGTTCCTGTTTTGTGGGAATAAATCACAGGAGCTAAATGTGACTAGTGGCGTCTCACTTTGATTATCACTGTTGACATATTAGCCAAGTGCAGAATACAAATTGTGCTCCTTAGCGTTTTAAAAAATGGTCATCTGTAATCACTGACTGGATAATTGTTGGATGCTGTTGCTCCATAGAATTTGACTACAAAAGAAAAAAGGACACTTCATTGTATGAAGATTTTTTAGATTTTATTCAGAAGTACTTTTTTAATTAAAGAGTCTGCAGCTCAGTTTAGCCTGAGTAGCTTTTAGCTCATTGGTTCACCAGACTTTATAGAGTTATATGTCAAGGTAAACCAGTTTTTGCAAAGTAAACTAAGCAAGTACAGATAAACAGGACTTGGACATTAGAGAATCTATTTTTTAACAAGAGTTCACAGAAATACACCATGGATGATATCTGGATTGCTGTTTGCCTTCAAAAAATGTGTTTAGGAGGTTTAAGGTTGAATAATGAAATAGGCTTTAAAAGAAAATGTATGTGATGCATATTTGGTAATGGATTTTGGGTGCAAGTTCAAGTTTTGATTGCTTATATTTAGTGATATTAAGTTTTTCTTTCTACCTATTTGAGTCTATTTTGGTGGGTTTTTGTTAAATTATTTTATAAGTTATTTAAAGCAACTTCTTATGTTGTACAGTTTACGGGTATCTTTAAGTTCTTCTTTAATCAAATAATTTGAAACTTCAGATATGTTTATATATTCTTTATTTTACAAGCTGTCTTTTCAGTCTTCATAGAAAAATATAAAGCCAGAAATGTTTTTAGTCATTTATCTGTAAAAACAGTAAAAATAAATTGACCTGATGATTAGGACAAATAACATCCTCCAAGTAACTGTTTCTCTATTATGATTGTTTAAAAGTAAAAACATGGCGAACTGAGCATGCACTTCAAGCCACTCACCTCACTTCACTTCTAACAGGTGATGGTGTCATCTACATATTTGTTTCGTCTGTGTGAGAACTGACACAGCTTAGAAATGTCTAATACCTTAACTGGTTAACAAGCAGGTTTGGAATCAAATAGGTTTTGGGTTTGAATACAGGGTGCATCTTTTCCCATACCAGTACAATAATTACAAGCATTGTTTTTTATGTTTTTTCTCTGTCACAGTTTTGGCAATAAATGTTTTAGTGAACATTGGTTAATCTTTAATGCATGCTATTTGCTGAGACTTCAGAATAGATTATCAAAAAATGTGACAACCTTTTACTGTATTGTCTAAAAACATTAATTGTAGCTGATTGAAAGCTTTGTTAAATAAAATGTTAATGATGAACAAATGATGGCTTCATCAGTAATAATTGATGCAGATGACTTTTCAGTCATCTGATTGGACCTTTAGAAAATTGACACGTACAACACTGCAACTCATTATTTAATAATTACCACCATTAAAAGTGACGTGCTGATGATAACAATAATTAGAATATAATTGATAATAAGGAACTACATTTATTCCACATGTTCATAATTAATTCATCATCATTGTTTACCAGTGAATTATGAAGTGTATCAATAATTCATGAGTAAGCATATTTTGACAAAGATCAAAGCAGTAAGCTATACTTTTAGCAAATACGGTATGTTATATGGACAGCCTAAGTAAAAGGTCTGACGTACATCTCTGGAGTATAGTACTACATGAAATATAGTCTGCAGAATGAAGTTAACAAAATTACTCATAAACTTACAATTTAATTAGTTAATAATATTAGTATCCTGCTGGATATGCAGGATCACCAGAAAATTATATATGTATATATATCTACCTAAAGCTACAGGAGGTAACTTTTATAAAAATAACTTTTTGGCATATTTGTTGAAACTGTCACTATATCTTGACAGTAAATCGTACAGATAATCTGTGAAAAAAAGCCTACTAGTGCTCCTAATGGCATTTGCAAGAATCCACGTCACCTGAACAAAAACAACCAATTAGACCCGGGAGGTGTCTCTGACAGAATGTCTATCACTGCGCATCCCACATCCCAGCTCCACACGGAGCTTCGGGCTCTTTATGTCAGATGCTGTAGAGCTTGTATCGACGAGTGGTTAGAATGGGATGCTGTCTCGGAAGCCTGTGGGCCTCTGCCCTGGGGCGCTCTGCCCCGGAGTTGCATCTTTGAGAAGACAAGTCACAGCTGGAGGGGACCGGGGTCTTGGCAAGGTTCATCCCATGGAGAGCAAGTCCTATGAGGGATGAAGTTTTGCAGGGCAACCAGCTCCTTCTGTGGTCCATCTTGAGGGTTTGGTGGGGCTTAGCGGAGTGATAGGGGCAACAGAGAGAAGGTTTTCCATTGTATATGTTGAAAAGCTGCTTACTGCATATTTAAGTATCTGATGACTGATTGACCTGAATGTGGCTCCTGTTCACCATGCTTTGTGCTGTGGTAAAGCAGTAGTTTTAACTTGTCCAATCAATGAACATTAATATTTATTTGTTAATTTATGCACTTCATAATCAGATGTTTGAGTGACTCATGTAACTCATGTCATACTCTTGTATTTTACAGGCTCCCAGAGGTACGGATCTCAGACAACGGGCCTTACGAATGCCACGTGGGCATCTACGACCGGGCAACAAGGGAGAAGGTTGTCCTGGCTTCAGGGAATGTCTTTCTTACTGTTATGTGTGAGTACCATCACTGCACTTTATCTATATTTTAAAGCCCAGGAAAAATAATTTCAGTGGTCTTTGCTCACAGGATGCTAGGCTGGGACATGAGGTGGATGGAGAGGGACTGTTCAAAGTCAGCCAGTTGTACAAACTGAATGGGATGCAGGCCTGCAGGCAGGAGACAAACCCACCTTGATCCCTTAAAAAAGTGTGAAGCTTCAATATCTATGTGAGGTGCTGGAAAGAGGATGATTTAAAACTTATGATACTATATGTTGGATGCAGTTTTCTATCAAGAAACAAAGGAATATTATTAAAAAAAATTAAAAAAGTTAAACAAGTCTGTTAAATAATGCAAATAGCATCTATTCAGGATCTTTAGCTGGTTCTAATATCTAAAATGATCAAGCAATGAATATTTTTATATTAACAATGTATCACATGACAATGTGAAAACAATGTGAGAATGCAAAAGGGATCGCTCATAGTGATGAATCAACAAAGAATTATCAGCTGAATCTGCAGCTCCCTTCAGCTTTAAAGAGCTTTATAGTAAGTTTTTGGCCATTGTTTAGCTGTCCGGCCCACAGGTCAAGCTGTTATTGCTGTTGTATCATTCTCACTACTGTCATAGAAGTGTTTGTTTGTTTTTAGTAAAAAACTACCTGCCCAGCAATAGCAACTAGCTGGTGAACATGTGGAGTATGTTGCAGCTAAAAAAACAAGCCAGAGTGGACTTAAATTTTGCCCTGAAGTGGCAGGTTCAAGGAATGCGGATAGGTCAGATCTTTTTGATTATGAGATAGTCTTTTATCACTGTGCTGAACCTGCAACATGCAGTACGTTGGTGTGCAAAGAAACATTACCTGCACATATTATCTGTCTTCTGTTTCTCCCATTGGTGGTATTGAAGTAGGAAGACTCTGGCACACTTGGGTTTGGATAATAACTTATATTTGCTATGCTTTTACAGGATTTCCATTTTTATAGAAAACACCTACTTTGGATCTGTCTATCCATCTGTCATTCAATCATATGGATTTAATACTGAGGAATATTTACTTTCTTCAATTGACTTCAAACTGTATTGCCTCTGTCATACAGTCGCTATTAAGATTATTCAGATATCTTATTCACTAGAGGAGGTTGTGTGCTTGTAGCGTATTGCTCAGTCTGTGCTGTAATTATTATATTTAAGTCCCCCTAACGACAGCTGTTTCACTTGCCTCTGATGTATCAATTTCAGCAGCAAAGACATGCTGTTCTCCATGTGGTCCTATGGCTAATTAGCAATGGTGAAATTTTTCAGTGGAACACCAGAGAGAGACACCATGTGACAATATTACTCCATTATCACATTTTTTGCCTTCGAGAACTGCCTATTGTTTTTCATGATTCTTTTTTTCCTTTTAACTGTATTTTAAACTAAGCCCTTGACCCTCTGTTCAGTTCAAACCCATGCCTCTACTTGAACACACACTGACGTTGGTGAAAGACTTTATCAGTGGGAGGGGATTTACTCAGTTAACTGTTTCCTGTTTCAGCGTTGGGTGGGAAGAAGTGAATGATGTAGTCTTGGGATAGTTGGAGCACCCTAACTCAGCTGGGTCTTAAATCACCACTCCACAAGAGAGGAAGAAGAATGGCCTCTGGCATTGTGGCTAATTGCCGTCTAAACTGAAACAGAATTATTCATAACCTATTAGTGTGTCAAGTTCAGTGGGAAGTAAAGAAAAAAGTAGAGACGAGAAAGAAAGAAAATGAGAGGAAAAAAAAGTTAATTAATAGGAAGCAGTACACGGAGAGTATTTTAATTTTTTAAAGGGCTTCATAAATAAGAATTATCATTTTAATGAATCCCCTGCCAAGAAATTCAATCATCCAGTTTTAAAAGGCTAAACCCTGAACTCTTGGTACCTCTGCTGCTGTCCTTCACTCTCTGGAAAGTTAGAAAAGTCTTAGCTTCTCTTCTTGCACTGCATGAGAATATGTTGACTTCATTAGGCCAAAAGGCATGGAAGAATCTCTCAGCTAAATGACTGTCATAGTCATACTATGATGACCAATTAGCTCAAGCTAGATCCAATGATAATGAATGAATAATTATAGATAACCGATTTCTGGACATTTACAAGCTTTCAATATCAAAATAATTTGATTCTGTTTTGTTTGTTTGTTTTAGTTTTTTAATGTACACTGTATACTATATATGCCCTGGACAATTGCACCAGCAAGCGTTTATCTTGATAATGAGAAACATGCACTACCAAGATGTACCAATAACTAGGGCACTTCATTATGTACTATGTTAGCTAAATGTTATACCGCAACCTGAAAGAGCTGTTACGCTGCTCTTTGCCTGTAAATGTAACTAGCGACGAACTACTGTATAAGAATTGACAATGAGACACTTATTTAGTTGTTATCAGAGCTCAAAATCAAAATCTGAGCTGAAAGGTTATGAATGAGAAGTTCAGTGAGAGAAAATGCAGAAATAAGCTGATAGACAGAATTCTTATTAGACTATTGAATTTACTGTCAAATAATTTTCAGTCTCAGTCTGCAGAGGATACATTCAACAAGATGTATATGCACAGCGGGTAGAGAATTGACAGTGTAATAGAATTTGGCCTTTTGACCTCCTTCCTTTCTGTCATGGTTTGATTGAAGAGGGCTCAGCTGAATGACATCAAAGAATAAAACATTCAGTTCTTTGATGTTAAGACCAGAAACTTTAATACGATTATCATGTTTCCAAAAGATGAATATAAAATCATAAAATTCTGTGGGCCACTTCATTAGGGAAGACTTAGTACATTATATTCATAGTAATCACTGCCCAGTGCTGTTGGCTATGGATCTGCCAGCTAAATAGGAATTTCAGAGCTGGAATATTTAATCAAACAAGAGGGTTGGTTAAACCTGTGTGTCAAAAATTGTAAAGCACAGGTTTGTTATACTCATTGCCCTCAGGTCAGTGCTACAGAGGGAAACTACACATAAAACTTCATGGTCAAGTTCATACAAATTGATTTTTACATGCACAATTTCAAACAGAATCAGTCTGCTTAGAGCAATACCGATGCATGGTATAGGAAAGGTTATTGGTTTCTGTGCAACTAAGTTGCGTGAAATTTTTCAACAGTATCAACTACTTTCTTTTCGTCAGTGAAAAAAATACTAAACAAAAATACCTAAAATATTTTACAGTATTATGAAAGGTTTCTTGTTTTGAAAAAATACTAAAAATGTAATTAAAATGACATACCCTACCTTTAACAGTACTACAATTTTAAGTAAGGTTGTGCTGTAATCAAAGAGATTTTAATGTCAATACAAGTCATTGAGTTCAAACAAGTAAGAGCTGGATTTTTAAATAAATATTATTGGACACATTTTAGATATTTAATTTTACCTTTAACAAGTGATGTTTCACTGAACATTTAGTTTGTGTTATGTATGAAATAGTGGACTTGAAAGATATGTTTAGCCCGCTGACATCTTCAGCACAAAATATGTAATATTATTACAGTATAATAGATTCTGTATATTGTGATTTCAACACTTAGGGGATAGACTTCACCAATCACATAAAATAGATATTTCATTCTGCAAGCACTGACATATCCATCCCTGTAAAGCTAAGGTCATAATTTCAGGCTTTGGTGGGTGAAAGAAATCAATACCTCTTTTCCCAATGGTATAGGATCATTATTTGTTATTACCCAAAGTGATTCCTATGCGACATTCCAAAGATTACAAGGAAAGGTTATTTGTCTCCTCAGAACGAAGTCTGACCTTGGGAAGCCAGCTCCAGGTTGATCTGTGCATATTGTCCGAGACAACTAAGGTTGTTATGTTGTTGTCTGTATCAGATGACCGTTGCGACTCCTCCGCTGGATGAAGAACATCTTAATAGCCCTTGTATTTAAACATCATGTCACGTAATTCCAGAAATCCTTTCTTTTAACCTTTTGTAAAGCGTGAGGATGTAATTTAAAGGATACCCTTCATGAGACGGCAGGGCTGGTATTTATAACCCCTAGAAACAGAGATGAGCGCTAAGGTGTAGAGGGACTAATTACCTTCTCATCCCATAAAGCTGGGATTCGCTTCAATAATGGATGCCCAACTTTAATTAAGCGCTGTGTATATTTAGGCGCTCGTTTATAAATGGGTGGGATTAATGGCGTACGAGCCAAGCCCAAAGACAGCAACGCCTGCAGACACAGCAGTTCAGTATACTAGTAGGAAGAGTTTAGGGACTGTGTGAGACTGTGCGTGCTTGTGTGCGGAGAGGCATGTTTGGGTGGCGGGGTTTGATGGATTGCTAGGGAGCGGCTGTTCCCTTTGTGTCCTGTACTTGTTTGCGAAGTGAAGAGAAAATCTTGGCCAGAATCAACAATTCAAACACAGTTGCCTAGTTATCAGCTCTCAGAAAGGATGCCAATTTTGTCAGTCTCATCAGTTGTATTCTGAAGTGTTTGCCATGTCGTCTTTTAGCACGTCTCAGGTCACCATAGGGGATTGTTCAAGAGTCCTTGATATGATTCTCCATTACTCTCTCATTTATCTTCTGTCACCTTCCTACTCATCACTCTTAATGTCCTACAGTGTGGTATCAGCATCACAACCTGTTCAACTGATTGCGTGCCGAAGGCAACAACATTCTCTGTTTCATTTTGTGCATCAAATGGAATGAATAAGCTTTGTCTTTTTTGTATCTTATTCATAATTCACAGACAGACTTTCCTCTGACAAATTTATCTGGAGATGAACAAGTCCTTCGTTATTAAACAAAATTGCGTGACCCCTCCCCACTCCTTACCACTATCACCATTCAGCTTTGCTGACTGGGAGCAGCTTACAGCACCAATAAAGCATATTGACTCAGAGCCCATTGAAAGAATAAAATTAATTCAAAGAGCAGATGAATTATTAAATTTCTGTCTTTGAGCTAAACCCTGGAGTGATAACTGAGGCAAAAATAAACAACCCATGGGCTTCCTCAAGGATTTCTCTACCCAACAATGAACTGGTAGTATGTGCATCACTTAGTCTATGCTAAAGAATTTCTGTCTGATTATTTGTCTTGCTTCCATGTTGTCAGAGTTTTGTCAGAAATATGTCTGTTTTCCCTTTACTCTATGTTTTTTTTTTTAATCCACAAGTGTTGGATATTTCATTAAGTCAGAAAATCTATTGCTGCCATCTTGCTACAATTAGCTTCAACTGGGTTATGGCATAATCTTGCAATCATATTTGCTGCCATACTGTATCTCATTTGAGGCTACATTAAAAACAAGCCATTTTACCCTCTAGCTCATTCAGTGCCTCATTCAGTTGACATTCACCAGGCACTCATCAGCGGGGCATCCGATACGCGCCAAGGCTGTAGCCTCATGAGTAAGCCTGTTTTCATACCCGGAGATTTCACACAGCAAACAAAAACAAGCATCTGATGGTTGCTTCATATCATCTGCTCATATTCTGTCCACTGAAAGGCTCCAGGAGGCACTTGTTTGGCCCGAGACAGTGTTTATCAGCTACAACCTGGATTCACTATATGTACCCTTACAAAAAAGTACCATGGTATGAAATTGTTATACATGATAAATGTAAGTAGGTATTACCTAAGCTAGCATCCACAATAGTCTTACTGGACTTTGATGCATGGCTGCTGGTCCCAGATAAATTGCTAACTGTCAGAACGTCCCAGAGGACAAGAACAAACAATAAAACTGACACCACTTTTGAGACAGACTTGTTGCAGCACAACTTGTGTTTTTGTTTGGAAACTGCAATTCCTCATCTATTCGTATATATCTTTATTTGTGTGTGTGTGTGTGTTGTGATTATGACATATAAAAGACACTGTCAGTCGCCTCTGTGCTCCCTGACCACAATCTGCAGGATGAAGTAGGATGTCTGAGACACAGCAGTCTGCCATATAAGTGTGTAAAATAATGTCACTGTATTGTAATATTGTCAACATGCCCGATGAAATGCAAGACACAGACTTTTAAATGTATTTTAAATACATGTATTTAATACTTTTTTTCAAATAAAATTTTTAAAAAAATCACAGAGGATGCGAAAATCAGTAAAAATCCCCTTGGCTTCAGTTGTTGTTAGTAACTTAAAGTTTGCAAAAAAAGGGGAAAAAATATTTTGAAAACCAAAATTCAATATTGCTATAATTCATATTTTCATTTGAGTATACTGTATTATACTGTATACATGTTGCCGTACATGGTACCAGATATCCATTCCATTTTTAAAAATGTTTACAATACCCTACTTAAGTGCAATATACTACTGTAGCATGTTAAATGGCAACTGTTACATTGCTGTACAATGGTACATTTTTTGTACCATGGCCAGTAGCATTTTCAGTACCATGGCACAGTGCTGCTGCATTGGCCAGTACCCCAGTTAATATCTGTACCATGGACAGTTCACATTACAACAATACATTACAGTTTACAAATTTCACCGTGACCAGTAGTACATTGTTTGTGCCATGGTAAATACCACGGTAAAACTGAAAATACCATTTACATAATAATACAATGGTACTTTTTTGTCAGGGCAGGGTATTTGACACACTGACTTATTTGAATTTGGATCCATGGTACCATATAAGTTAAGTTAGAATCCCCGCAGACAACTGGGTATAAAGAAAGGATGAAATACATTACTACCAGCTTGGGTGTGACCATACATAGTCAAGACAAGATAGCCTATCGAGCCAGTGCCACATATCTATGTTGAACACAAATCAAACATATGTGGCAATTTATCATTTTCTTTTAATAAAGATCGAAGGTCTTTTTTTTTTTTTTTCTGCATTTAAGCCCTAATATTGGGCCTTTTTTTTTTGGTATTGTTATCTGCCAAGTACAACACTCTTCTAAGTATATTATTCACTTTTCCGCTCCTCACTACACCCACTTAATGGCACAAAACTCTGCAGGCACATTAAAAGTTTGTCTTCTCATTTTAAATGTAGGCATGTCCTGAGTAGACCCTGCTGCTTCCACCACCATATGGCACTATTGTTAAAGAGCACAAATTAGGGTTGTGCTGAGTATACCAGGCTGCTGAAATACACAAATACCATTTTGCTCTGCATGACATCAAGAGATATTATAACCCGTAAAACACAGCATCTCCTGCCGGTCAAGCATTAATCATTTAGGAATGCCCCTCCCAAGATAGATATTCTGAGTCATGAGAGCAGCAACAGTGGAGGACATCATACAATGATCATTCTTCGTAGTATTTCTCTTCTATACATACTGTAATGCCTAGAGAATGAAACATCAGTTCAAGTCAATGAGTCACATCAAATAATGGTCAAGTCAAGGTTGAAATAACAGTTGTAAAATTGTCTATGACATGGAGACATTGCTTCTGACAAGAAGAAACTTTCAGCAAGTCAGCATTTTTTTTTTCAAAGCACCACACTAAAACACAGAAGTATACATCTTCAAATGGTTCCAAGAGTCTTTAAACCATCACTTTTGAATAACCTTGTGATGTCTTTCACAATGCAGCTCTTTCTTGTTTTCTTGGGTAGCGTTCCTTCCTTCATCCTGAGACGTGCATGTCTGATATTGAACACAGTGTCTCCCCTGATGTCTCCTTGTGGTTCTCTGTATGCTGTAAAGCGTAGGCTTCATTCCTTGTGGCGCAGTCTCCCTCATTCCCTTCACTCCCCCTCACTAAGGATGTCTTCATCACTTGCTGCGCTCTGCTCCCCACCAAGGTCCCTCCTTTTGAGCGTGGTTGACTGAGGAGGCGACAGAGGAGAAACAGCTTCGCCTCCCCAGAGATACGCAGCTGATTGTACCAAAGGATGAGAAAACCTCTTTGTCTCTCTACCTTTTACCTCAATATCACCTTGCTTGATAAGTCTCCTTTCCTACGAAGTGATATCCCTTAAAATAGTTTCTGGCTTCACAGGTTTGAAGCAAGTTTGGCAAAACTCAGAAAGCCTTATCTTTTTCTCTGTAAATTAAATGATTCATTCACTTAAGGAGGTTATATGTTGTATTTTAAATTTAATTCATTTTTTCAAGAGACTAACCCAAGGGCATCTGTAACTTAACAAAAAGGTCAACTAAAAAAGCCCAGACAGGATGAAAAGAGCTGGAGTGACTCCCTAGTTTGTAATAGCATTCCAGCCCTGTGGAGTAAAGTATATTATATGACTTATTTTTAGCTCAGCCTAACTTGATGGCAATATTTTTTGTCACTTAAGGAAAACACATAGATGTGAGATCACCTGTCTGCCATTTATATTTGCTTTTCCCTCATAACATTCATTTTATGATGAATTTTCTTTAAGTATTTGCGCCCACAGTCTATCCCCTGTGTGCTCTCTATCAAAATATTTTATTATGTCGACCCCCTCAAAACTGTTTTGATGCATAGCTCACCAGAAGGGATCTTGTAGGCTTTCACAATAACATATTGACAAGAAAAGATAATGATGACATTTTCTTTCTCACACGGGCTGCATTTATGCTATTTGGAAGATAAATTCAATACACAACGTGGTTGAAAGCCTCGAAAGACAGTACGTCTCCTGATAAGTGCGACTATGAATGTTTTTTTGCACATTGTCTTGTGAGCTGTCTGTTAGCTTTTGTAAAAGAATGAAGTCAGAATGTATCTCAATTTATTTGCAATCACGCTGCATTGGAATTTGGGACTTTAAAATGCCTCATCGTGGCTGCCCGATTAGCTCAGTGGGTAGAGCTGGCAAACCATGTACCGAGGCTGAGTCCTTGCTGCAGCGGAAGCCGACCTGCGGCCCTTTGCTGTGTGTCATCCCCTCTCTCTGCCCCCCTTGCCTGTCTGTCTTCAGCTGTCACTATCATAAAGGCAATAAAAAAAAACAAAAAATAAAAAAATACCTAAAATGCCTCGTGTTTTGAAAAGGTTTTTTGTTTTATTTTGTGAACTTGTACTTAAATTAATAAATAGATAATTTTATTGTTTTCATGTTGCATATAAGCATCTCCCACACAGATGAGGTTTGTGGATGTCATTTAGTTGATCTTTCTATTGTCACACTGGGAGGGTGGAAAGTGGCAGATATTTCTAAAAGTGGTGCTGAGTACCTTCCACTGTGGTCTTAGCTCTTTGAGATTTGACACTCATCTTTGCTGCTCCACAAAGGACTGTGAGACAGGCGATAAATTTATGGGGAAAGAAGAAATACAGGTTTAGGAGCCCCTGAAAGCAGCCTGTGGGCATGGATCGAATGGATTTCTTCTCAGTGTGCCCATTTTTTAAACTTGAATAGGAATCAGAGGAGGGAAAGCTAAAGGGAAAATTGAAATGGGAAATTCATATTATATTGGGACCCTTATTCTGTCCTGTCAAAATCCATCAAATTAAGGGTAGTAGCCTGCATTAATTGTGTAAATGTCTGGTCTGAAATAGTCCTGCTGAGATTTATAATGACGTCTTTGGAGGAATACAACAAAGTTGCTTTTAGATGTTCAGTCTCAAGAGAAGTGTAATAGAAACCAAACCTGTTAATGAATGTAGTAACCCATATAGACACAAGGGCAGGTCTGTCCCAAATAGACCTTGTTTCATTTGTGAGAGGAAGGTTATTGCTAATTTACAAAATATAAAAATAAATATATATAAAAATAATCTAATTGCGCTTCAGAAATTCACATATTCAGGTATTTCAAAGGGCAGAAAACTCTGATAAATATAGAAATGAAAGTGAAAGCTTGTGAAATGTGATAGCTTTAGAAGAGCCAAATACCAGCTTGATGATTCTGCTTTTAGGAATTAACCACTAATTGGCACTCTAGTAACTCCACTTTCTTTCTCTCCATCTCATTCTACTTCTTATTATTTTAGCAGTAATTGTACCATTGGGAGCTGTTTTACAAACATTTTGGCTTCTTGAGGTGGAAAATATTAGCTAGTGGATTTTATATAGGGATGGATAACATATTATCACTTTTGACATATTTGTCCATTGATTGAAATTCCATTCCAAATCCAAGGCAGAATGAATTGAAGTTTAATTAAAGTATCTGTCTATCTATCTATCTA
>NW_023339740.1:23654670-23668086 GCF_004916995.1 Morone saxatilis | reverse complement strand
CTATCTATCTATCTATCTCAACATGTCCATGCCATGCTGTTTCATAATGCTACTTTCAGTTTGATACCAGAACTATCATATATCACACACAGATGTACGTGAATGCACGTGAATGCACATGAATGCATGTGAATTTGAGTTTGTTATATTATATTGGTGAGCTCTAGATAAGGGAGCAGAGTGTATTCTGTACAGTTGTCTGCATCACAGGATCAGCTTCCTTATAGCTGATACACTCATAGTTACTTTGCTAGAAAGAGGACAGGCTGTTTATGGAAATGTAGTCACACAATCCATCTCTTTCCCACATTTACTATGCTGCTGCAGTGTGTACTTCAGCTACAAGAAAGCTGCTCCCATGCCATGGAAAACTGAACTTAATTGACTGCTGTCTCAACTTCACTAGACCTCACAGTCACTGTCACAACACACCAGGGAGGAATGTAATGGTGGCAAATCAATAGTCAATTAAACAATTTATATTCCTTAATATTTATTTTAGAATAAAGAGAGCAAGAGGACACAGTAGTCCAAACTTCTGTATTGGAGGTTTGTATTCATAAAGAAACCAGATCAAAAAAGCTTGCCTGCCAAACTGACCAGTAGAATTGACACAGCGTCTGCCAATTTTAAGCCCATATTTGGCGGGTTGGCGAATGTTGATTTCAAGTCCTGGTGGCATGACATGTGGCATGGGCATGGTCTGTAGTGGGCAGGTGTTGTGTTGCCTGTGTGGGAGCATAAAGATCTAAAATCTTGTTCAAAAATTAGAAATCCAACCACTGAAAAGAGAGGTACCTGTTCTCGAAAATAAGTCATTGAAGAAATTACTGCCCTTAAGAAAAAAAGAGATGGAAATCAACAGTGCTGATTTAATAAATAGATTATTTTATGTATTATAATCCTGCAATACTATTGAACATAAACTTAATCTATTGCATGCTGGGTAACAATTAAACAGGACTAAAAATGTAAAACCTTAAAAAACTTTCAAGATTTTAAAGCAGATTTGTCCTCAAATCCGGACACAGTTCCAGATTTAGGTCTATAATTAGATAATGCATTTTAAGAAGAGACACTGAGGACTCTATCACTCCATCTTGGCAGCATATCATTGATATTGTCAAGAGCAAGGCCATGCTTAATAGACAAACACACCAGAATCTTATAAATATATAAGATAAGATAACACTTTATTGTCCGTTCACACGGAAATTTGTCTTTCATCACACGGTCTAACAATCAAAAGAATAACATAATACAACATAAAAGAACATCTAAACATAAATGGCCTAACATCACAACATCTGCAACAAGAGCACAGCCTTCTGTGATGACCGTGAACATAGTCACATGCACCATTCATTTATGTGTGGGGGGTGGGTGTAATCACAGTCCCTGTGTTGTCGTTGTTTGTGTAGTCGATGTGTGAGTGTATGAGTGTGTGTGTATGTGTGTGTGTGGGGTGTATAATCACAGTCTGTGTGTTGGGAGGGGGGAACGGGGCACAAATGTGGAGGTGTATGGCGGTGGTGGTGGTCACATCCTTGCGCCC
Source organism: Morone saxatilis (assembly GCF_004916995.1). NCBI lineage: Eukaryota > Metazoa > Chordata > Actinopteri > Moronidae > Morone > Morone saxatilis. The sequence continues at coordinate 23,666,531 of NW_023339740.1, read as the reverse complement.
CTATGTAGGTTAAGCAGTGTTGTGGAGTAAGGAACAAAACAGTATTTGTACAGTTCTTATTCTTCCTACAGTCTGGCACCCAGAGGGCAGAGGTTGGCACTCCTCATGTAGGACATGAAAAGGGTCCAGAGTGATTTGGTCCACAGGAGCTGTAGAAACCTTGCTTTCAGCTGGACTTAGAGGGAACTGAACTAGACTGAGCCTCAGTATTGCAGGATGCCATATATATGGTGGAGCAAAAAGAATAGAGTGAGGATTTCCTTTCTGGCTCCAAATGAGTCTACCTAACTGTCCGTGTACACCCCCATGTATTTGAATGATGAATGCGTGTCTTGGCTGCAAAGATGATCTAATGATGATGTTTTGAAGGTATTGAGTATGAGAGCGCTGTGATCACACCACTGAACCAGTTTGTTGACACTGTCTAAGTAAAGGTATGTGGTTCCTTCATCAGTGCTACCAGGGCTGTATTTATGTAGCAGGGAGGGAAGCCAGACCTTCACTTGGAGGGTGTCAACAAATGCTAAGCTATGCTAATATGCAAAGAATAATTTGAGTGGCAGCAAGAAGCAAGTGCAAAAACAGGAGTGATGTGAGCTCCTTTCTTTGTTCCAGTTAAAACCTTGGCAACAGCATTCTGGATTAGTTGTATTGATTTATAGACATTTTAGGGATACCTGAGAGGAATTTCTTACACATAGTCAAGCCCACTTTAAAAACCAAATGGGCAAGCTTTTCTGCATCTTAGGGCATTTTTGAATGCCATTACATTGAACTTAAATGTTAAATCCCAGGCAAATCCTGACCTAGTGGTGAAATGAGCTGAGATCATGTAATCAGCTGTGAGCACTATTTCTCTTTTTGCTCTCTTGAAACAATACATTTGATCCTCCTTGATCAATTTCAGGAAATTTTGGGTCATCCATACATTATATTTTTAAGGTGGTAAAAAGGACTATAACCATCAGGATCAACAGCTATTAAAATTTGGATTGGATGTCGTCTGCATAAAATAAAATTCAATGTACAGATGATGACTAGGGTCTTTATTGTTGTGATTTCAGGTAGATTATTAAATGTCAACTATGATAATGATACTGTCAACAATATTAACTGCAATATGTTTAAAAGAGATGCAATTTGTTATGCTCCATATCCTGTATATCTGGTGTGAGGGTCTATGAGAGGTGAGCTTCAATGAGCTAAGAAGCCAGTAAGTATGCTGTTTGTCAATGCAATCCAGAAACATTAATTGTTTCTGCTCTCTGTACTTTGTCTGCGGTATTAGACAACACGGGGTATTACTGGTAGAAACATATGTACGAAGACACCAGTTCTTGACTTGATTCTGATCAGCTCTATGCAAATGAGACAGTCATTCTCTGGAATATTTGATGAGGCTTGCATGCTGTGCTGAGTTTCTTGACTTAAGAGCCTTAAAGGCTGCCGTGTTTGCATACTTCAGTCCATTCGCTACAACTTCCATACTTTCTAAAAATGTGTTTTACTTGCTAACCATTTTTCAAAGCATACAGTAGTCATATTGTTTGTTATCATGTTTTCAAGCTCTCAGTCACTGGCTTCAGATCTTCTTTGTACCCTCTGAAAATAAACTTGCAGAAACTTAAAACTTGTTTGACACAGAGAATCCATGACACTGATGCATATCAGTTTTACTTTTGCAGTGTAGATAGCACATAACAGTGTCATACATTCTACAAAAAAATAAAACAGACCCAGTATTCAGTCATCGATTACCTACTGCAAGTTGTTGCTGTTAGTTGTACTGAAATGAACTGTAACATATTACAGACTGATGAAAATAAGTCATAAACAGTGGTTCCCAACTTGGGGATCAGGAACCCTAGTATGAGTCATCAAAGCTTTATGGGGGATTGCAAGGCACACAGTTACAACAGGTACACTCAGAAAGCTTTAAAGCATTATTTAAAAGTCAATATGAATCCAAAGCAGCTTTTACACCTTTACACAAAGATGCACAAAACTTTGGCAGGTAGGCAGTCCAATATTTTTGAACTGATATCTGGATGTGCATTTCACTACATGCTTTTGTCCACAGATCCATGTTCACTGAATATCTGTTGAATACCCTGAACTCGCTTTAGCCATTCATCTTGTATTTTCAATGTATGCTTAAGAAATGTTAGGGAGCTGCCAGCACTGCAGCTGGTGAATAATAAAAGTAGAAGAGTACAAGTCATTGTTTTGCATTCAATCACTGAAATCACTCTTTGCTTTCAAGGCCACAAAATATAAAAAAATCATGTATGTCATCTGTTGATGTTGAATTGTCCCAGTCTACAATATAGCAAGATTGACTAGATCATAGTCATACAGGAGTCACATATGTGCTGCAAAGTCATTCATTCACACAAGTCAGCTCTAAAGTAAATAAACAGAAAGACTGCCCTGCACTGAATGATCAGATTTACTCTGGTCTGGTGATTCACTAATCTGATGGTTTCTTACACAGAACCATCTTAATCACCCTGAATTACCAGTAACTCAGGTACACATGAACTGACAGGCCTATTATAACTTGTTTGCCTGCAGTTTATCTTATACTGATGAAGTCAGGCTCATTCACTATATGATGCAATCTTTAAAACAGTAGGAATGCTTGTACCTTGCTTGCTAGGAGCAATTGTATGGGTTAATAAACTGGTCCTGTATAATCTCAAGAGGGATATGCTGGGTATTCTGAACATTGTTGCCATCATGGACATTGGAGATTGACAGGAAGTCGGCTGTTTTTGGCTAAGGAATTAGAGATATTGTGGTAGCCTCAATCTCTGTTCTGATCTCAGATGATTCAATCTGTTACAGACTAAATTGTTGAAGTGGGCCAAAAGCAGATTTTAGTTAGAAACTGATGTGGGTTAGTGGATGCTGGAAAATCTGTCTTTCAAAACAAATTTTCACTGCAGCAGCTTGGACTGACATAGACAACACAAAATCAGTGAAGCAATTTCTTGAATAATGCATGTTCGAGATTTCTCTCATAATCTCATTATGTGAGCAGTGGTGAAATGCTGAAAATTTAATGTATATCATAGTCTACATTTACAGGAGATGGGTGATGCACATTGCACTATATTGATAACGTTTTTTTTTCTAAACATGGAGAGCAAATATCCTCTTGAAATGCATATCCAACATTTTATGAGGTGCCAGAATGAGAGCTTGCTACAGAGCTGAGGCTCCACCTAAATCAAATTATGCCATAATGGAAAGTAGGTGCAGAGATATCTGCAACCTCATGTGTGCCAAAGTCAATATGTTTGTCAGATTGCCCCTGAACAGAGTAACAGTGCTCCATAAATGATTCCTTGTTCCATATAATGAAGACTCTTTCAGCTGGCTCTTGCTGCTGGCTGTGACTTTGCCCGGGAGCATATTCTCACTTGTTCTATCCTATTGTGACTGAATGACTGTGGAATAGAAACAGGCTCCCAACCTGACTTACAATTATAGCCAGGCTGTTTCTTTCAGGACACAAGAGGTTGTCTCTGCCCTGTGTTTCTGCTCTGCTGATATGAAGGCCAACACAGCCCGATTTGTTAACTCAGTTAAAATGATGCCTTTTCCTAAAACAATTGTCTGTGGGTCAGTAAAGGACTGTATCTTCTTACCCTTATTTCAGTGAAGAGCAAGATGCAATTTTAACGCTTCTGCACAGCTCAGTGTAGGTTCAAATTTAGAAGGCAATAGAGACATCACATGTGGTAAAGCCAAACAAAAGAGGGGAGCTGTGGTACTATGGCGTAGACAAACAAATATTTCCACTAGTGTTGAAAGTAATGGCCAATGTACCCAATATCCATTGGTGTATAGACAGAGAATTGTGGCCAGAAACTGAGTTTAGTTTGCCACCTGGGAAGTACACTACCACAGTACCAGTTCTGGGACCGGATTACCAATTGTCTTACCAAATTGCACTAATCCATTTGCTTCTCTTCTCTTGAGGACCCTCGGCAGTGTGCTGAAAAAACATATTCCTGAGTTGTCTCTGAATATATTGTGCTGTTGAAAAAACAGATTTTTTTTAATTTTACCGATCATATTGCCATGCATTTTTTTCCCCAATGTGAATGAACTGATAGACAATGCTGTGTCATTGTACATTTGCCACATATTACTTCTACTACAAGCTATGTCTGCAGGGTCAGTGGGTCGTTGTATGTATTTTTGACAGATCATGGAAAACACCTGTCATGACATTACTGACAGAAATGTAGCAGCAGTTCTCTGTTTGAATTTACTGTTTAATTCCTTATTGATATTTTCATACTCTGAACCATAAGTCACTGACATCTTTTAGATAACTTTGCCCTTGAATTTTTCAGTTTTCAGTTTTTCCATTTCATATTATTAATGCCCAGACTATAGTTATACATGTGACATCGACATGATAATATTGTAAGCCTGAAATAAGAGCTTGCACAGCACTAATCTCAGTCATTTTGGGCTCCAATGAATCAGTCTCTTTACGACAAGAGGTTTGCTCTTCTCATGAATCCATCAATGTTTTAACTGCAGTGTGTTTTATATAGACCCTGTTACTGCCATAAAGAGTATAAAAGTAAAATGCCAAATTACTTAGCAGTCAATAATAGCAGCTGATCATGCATATTACACTAGAGAAGATACTAGCAATGGTTTGATGGGTGTCAATCAATATAAAGTATATATATAATATATAAGTTTTCTGAAAACTCTCCATTTGCCAGTTTTAATTATTCTAATAGTGTAATATTGTTTTCTTGAAAGAAGAGATGGATGCTTGTGCATCAGCTTTGCAGTTGAGTAAAATGTTGTGCCTCCTTATTTTAGGAATAGTTAATAGTTAATAGTTAATTCCAAATCTTTTGTCTCAATATTACCTAAACACTCTTTTTCACAGACATTACATAAATGTGAACTATCCAATAAATTAGATTTTACTTCTAAAACTGCTCATTTAAAAACTACCGCTAAAAATATGAATTATTTTGTCAGTAGCAGGCCTGTTTCCTCATCTCAGCTTAATTAAAGAATCACAGACCATTCAAAATTCTTTGAAACCAGAAAGTGCTGCTACTTGCTTTTTTTCCACTGTAGGTTTGAGACAGCAAAATGCCAGAATCTTGAGAATAGCAGTGTGTAGCCACTCACTGCATGAAATGTACAATTTAGAGTTTACCTCTATTTAAATTCACTAATATTCTGTTGTTATGCTAGACTTCATGTATTGGATCACCTCCAATATGTGATGCTGACCTTGTCCAGATTCAGTAGGAAACTTTGGAACACATGAGTTCTCACAAAGATGACATTTTGTAAAAGCTTAGGTTATTTTATACTTTTTTATTCAAATCATCATGTGAATCCTTGTTAATACTATTCTTGTTGTCCAATACTGAAATTCTGCTAAAAATGCTAAATTAAGAACAACTAGAAACAAAGAAAAATAACAACAGCGATGAAAATAAGATAATGAAGAAGAGATAATTGTTGCATGTAATCATCAGATCATTGGACTGGATGAGGGAGTGATGTAAACAAGATTCACAGTAATAATGAACATCATGTTTTTCACATTTCTCTTCATAACAAGGTCACAACAACAAATTCGGTTGTTCCTGTCTCGCACACACTGATGACAAGTGGAGAGATGGAAGCTTTTAGAAGAGGGGTTTTTTTGGTTTACTAACACGAATGACCAACTAGAAGACCCCTCATCACATTACTTAATTATTTTCAGACACGTGTCCTAATAAAACCCTGTCTTTTAAAAAACATCTTCTGTTGATATATTTTATTGGTCATTTATTATATATCCACTCCTGGCAATAACAATTTGGTCAAACTCCACTGAGTCAACAAAAAAAACCATGACAGTCTCCAAAAACACCTGAATCAATGCTAAATACTGCTTAATACTCCTAGAATTTATATCAAAGAATTAGATCAGAACCTGAAATGAGAGAGTTCAAGTGGGTTGGTTACTAAATGGCAAGACTGTTTTGATGAAAGCCACAGGTTTTGAAGCTCATGTCCTCTGACTGACTCTGCCTGCTCTCCGCATATCCCATGGTGTGACTAATGGCCATTGTGTGATATATGAAGATGGGAGCAAAAGGCTTTTATCCAACAAAGGGATGTTTTTTTTCCTTTCTAAAAAAATTAATTAAGTAAACATGGTTCCTTAGTGGGGACCTACTCAACCTTTATTTGGAAGTGTTTTTGAGTGGGCCTATCTTTATATTCTGCAGCACATTGCCACATCTTCTCTGAGTTGGTTTAGACAGGAAAAGTTTAAATCTGAGCCTGAAAATTAAATAATTATAACATGCATACCCACAGAGAGACACACCAACATACTGACAGTACTGACAGACCAAACTCTAGGGTGAATCAGAGCAATTTGCAGGGTGAATCAGAGCAATCTGGTCACCCTAATTATGGCGTGCTGTATGGGAAACTCGTGAGGTCCTCGACGAAAGTTGTAATCAAAACCTCAGGCAGCAGGGCGCTGCAATGAAGTGGCTCTCTACATATGCAGTTAATATGAAGGCATGAAATTGCAAATTCATGACCCTTGAATGCAGTGTGCAGCCGGCATGAGGTCAGTCCTAGTCTTTTTCTGTCTCTATGCCTTTTCATATTGAGAGGAACATTGCAGAGGTCTTTCTCTGCCTGGTAATATTGGGAACCATCATTATACTAAGAATCTGAAGAGGCAGGTCTATTGCAGCATGGCACAATTGCTTAACCTGCTTTTAACAAGGGCCACAACGCATAAATCAAACACCAAACCATGACTTTATAGCTCATCCCATTTTTTGTCCTCATTTTACTTTGGATTTACTATAGCTGAATGGAAATATTACATAGAATTTAGCTATTATTGAATGGACAGGACCTGTGCAGGCTGTGCAAAACAGGACATGTGTAGACTCTTAACAAGGCTTTTATTTTGTCATTGTCACTCTCATAAATGCTTCACACATTTCCCAGCCTGATCTTCCAGTGTTACAATGCCGGTCAATTCAATGACTGTCGTCACCCTTGGAATGTCAATGAAATTTCTAACTAGTTTAGCAATTAAAGGCATCCTTGAAACAAAACCCACCATGTCTTGAAGCAAAAGCTTCAGATTTAATTGAGAACGTTTGCCAATCTGCTGAGTGTGAAGTAACTCAAGTAGAAAATGGGATTTTTGGCTGCAGTTATGTGACGGAATTAGCTGCCATGGGATGATATGACAAATTCTCTGAACTGCCATGTTCAAAGATCCAATTGTCAAAATAAATGGGGAAATATGGGTAGGAAACAGTGAAAGATGCCAAAAGATATATACTTTGGTGTTAAAACATGTTCAGTACTCACTATTGGGTAACTTTTTTAGAACATTTAAGGTACATTGAATTAATGATAAAAAGTCTAGAAGTGGGAAATTGAAAACAAGGTTTCTTAATGGCGCAGAGGGAGGATCACAGTTTGAAAAAAGCTGCTGCACCATGAGAGTTTAATTTATTTTGAAAAAAATGAAAGATGTTTTCTGCTCTTACATAAATCTAATATTTTCTATGGCCAAAATCAGAATCAATGCATTCATGAATATTTAAGAATTGGAGACGTAATATGTCATCATGAAGTAATCAAATGTAATTTCCAAGCTAATGGCGGATTTACATTTGTATCACGTGTAGAAAATGCTGAGCTCTTATGAGGTTTATAAGTGGTATGTATTCATTCACACTTTAATTTGCTTATTTACATTTATTCATTTATGAATTTATTCATTCACTTATTCTTACTTAAATATATCTATATATATAGAGGTCGTATATTGATCTGTCATAGAATTTCAAGTGTGAAAAAACTTTTGTTTTCTTCCTTGAGGAAAAGAAAATTAAATTTCAACCAGTTATCCAAAGTGATTATTCCTATCTTGGAATGTTTGACAAAATAATTTTCATCAGACCTTTCCTGAGTATAATACACTGTAAATAGGGTGTATTTATCTTGAGCTTCCGATTTGAATAGTTGTAGTGCTTCATGTAATCACCCGAGACACAGACAAATAAACAAAAAGATAAGATAAACAAAACAGTTGTATGACAAGACAAAGCAGAGAAAGTGTTTGGATCAACAGGCTAGGCTTAGTCCTTTGAGAAATTAAATCAACTTTGGTTTGTGGATTTTATCTTTTTGTGTGGAGTATGGATGTCAGTCATAATATTTGCTGGGCCCAGTAAATATTGATAGATGCACCACAGTAATGAAGTTGAGAAAATACAGGTGCACCAAGTATGCCTATGGACACAACAGAATATAGGCAATCCAAACACCAGGTTGTGTCACATTATAACACTGCAAAATAAATCTCCATCCTTCCCATCTGATAATTCCTAATATAATATTTTTTTATAAAACAAACTATGAAGCCAAAAACCTAAAAGGCCTAAGATTAGAATAGAATACTAGCGCTCATTTATGATTATTATTGTATGAGATCGACGCTACAATTTGTAGTTGTGTGGTAACACACTAGAATAATAATTACATTTTGTAAACACATTGCAGCAGTGTGTATCATCTGCGCCAGTATGTCAGCTGTCAACTGATCACTACCTTTTGGTGAGTTGGATCAGATGACTGTGGAGACTGCCGGACAGACCTGGTAAACCCAAATGTGTGGTAAAGGGGGGAACTTAGAACATCTTGCTAAAACAACCATCTGTGGGGTCTTTAACACGCAAAGCAGTCTGCACTGATATATACATTTATAAGAGTGTGTTGTCCACATCTGCTAAAACTTTAAAGTTCAGTTAATTAAATCCTAGCAGCCATCTGAAGGCACAAATCTGAAGCCTCTGATTTGAGAGATTTGAGTTTACCTTCATTAAATCACGTGCAAATGACACCAGGCGGCCACACATACACATATCAGACTGGACAGCTATAACTTGGTGTGTTAATGTGGAAGATGTCTGATTAGAGAAAAGGTGGCATTTCATGTTAAATGCAAATGCTGTTGTGTCACATTATATGATATTATGTGACCATTTACCACATGCAGTGCTGTAGAATTAAACACAGCCGTTTTTACGCGCAAAGCGTTCATGCACAGTGTAGCCATCTTCAACTCTTTCCGCTTCCTGCCACTCCACTCTGCTGAGACCTGTGTGTCAGTGTGAGATCACGCGAGGCTGCTCCTGCCCATTGCTCGGAGGAGAGACAGTGGTAGAGATCCGACACATCCACACTCAACACGCCAGTGCAACAAAAACTGTGCGAACAAAAAGCCAAGAGTAAATAATTCATGTAATTTACAAAAAGATTTACAGAGAACTGAAATAAACACTCAGCAAAATACAGATCAGTTTATTCAGGTAACTCAGGCAAAGGTTGTGCCTGATGATTGTGTGATGTTTGCTTCCAGAATTTACTGGTATTTAATGGAATCCATTCTTCCCTTCACACATTCAATGTTTCCTCTGCCATTGGCTGCAACACAATCCCAAAGCATGATAGATCCAACCACATGCTTAACAGTTGGCGAGGGTTTCATGAAATACTGCTCCTTTTTTCTCTAAACATCCATTTTGCTGATTGTGGCTAAACAGTCAACTTTTGCACATGACGCAATATATATATATTTTTTAAATTTTTGTTCAGTTTATGATAGAAAACGTAACTATGCAAGAATGTTTGATGAAAATATTATATTGTGTTTTATGTTCCATTCCCTAGTGAGGCTGTGTTTACATCACCAAAATATGTTATTTGTCAAGGGGTACCCAAACTTTCGCATACAAATGTAAGTACATATATGGGCACCATATACACAGGAGACTCAACTCTATTTGAAGTTCTAGTTAGCTTTGTACATAAACAGCTGGTAGAAATGTCCGTAAGACAAACCAAGGGAGTATGTTATACTTATATTCTTTAAGTACATTTCAAAACCTGTACATCAACTAGAAGTTGAATAAGTTTTTACTTAAGTGTAACTGTACTTCTACTAGAGTAAAGAATGTGTGTACTTTTTCCACCTCCATATATTTCTGATTTACTTTTAAGCGTGACACAATAGTGCACCGTCAGATAGTGATGTATAGACTTCTGCATTATTATACTGCAGGACTCTATAGATCATTATATTCTTTAGTACTCACTCAATTTAACATATGAATACAATTGTGCAAGAAATGTCCAGCTCCATTAAGAGCTTTAATGTGTGGCACACTTTAATGGACATTGTTGAAACATGCCATCAGCTATAAGTTCCCATTCTTTCCAGAGTGAATTACTCACCGGAAAAAAACCATCAATCAAATTCAACACAAGGGACATTATTCACACTTAATAAACCTTTTTATCCATTTAATGTGTGAAGTTCAGACACTTCAAACATCCCATTCCACCCATGTCCCTAAGGAATGGACTGACACTATGGAGAACGCATTGCATTTCTCCTTTGCATTTTTCGTTTTTCATCAAATTTCTTTCAAACAGTATCTCACTATTATCTAACTGCTGACCCAGGTTTAAAGGCTTTTATATGGAGCTGTCTTTGCTTATTGTTTGCACAAAGAGTACGGTGAATATAATTCTTAACAGTGGCAGAACAAGGCATTCAGACATTTTATACCCTCAAATGTGAAGTATTAATGTGTCTGAAAACTGTTAAGCCTACAGAGACTCTGTCTGACAGTTCAGTTACATTCAATGGAATCACTTTAATATAAATTTCCATAATGTGATCGATTAAGGTTTGTCTATGGTTTAAATCGAGGAACCAAAACCAAACCTCAGGGATTTTGCAGTTTCTACAACTGCCTACAAGAAACTCCCAAGATTGACCATGACTTAATGACTTTGTCAAGTCCGACTCCCCGTTATTTCTGTTGTTACATATACTGTCAACTGTTCAATAGCTGCAAAAATGCCATAAATAAAAGAATCACTGATATACTGTATCAAAATTGCTCATTAGCCCACAGTGTGGTCATATTTGGCAGACGCTTACATTTTTCAGTGAAATAAAACTAGGACAAATATAAAAGACACAAAATGACTCTTTACAGGTGTGATTGCATGGAATATCACTGTAATAATGTAACATGAGTTTGTGGGTGATTGGTACAGTGTGGCTCCTGGGCACTTTTTCAATGAATGATGTATTTTCTGGCATGATTTATAACCAAAAACAGTAGGGAACAAGTGCTCATGACCAGATGGAGCTTGAGTTTGTTAGGTTTAAGTTTGTTAAGTGTTGGCTGCTAAAACAAGGGAATGTGAGAAAGTCACAATAAACAAGAACATTGAGCTGTACACCCTTTCCAAAAATATTCTACAAAGAGAGTTTAAAATGACCACAATGACTTTCTTTATTCTTTAAATAAAACATTTGGCAGCTTCTGTGTGCTGTGAGGTAGAGAACATACTAATGCAGCAGCAACTAGCAAATTACCATTATGATGCTTAATCTATTCATAAGTGATAAAAAAAGAATGATATAATAATGTAATAATATTCTGTAATGATAATACACTTCAAAATGAGCATTTCTACCCAATTTGATTGATTGATACTTTAAGTACATCTTGCTGATAATACTTTTTCTTACTTTACATTTCTAATGTTTTTCTTAGGGGTGGCAGTAGCTCAGTGTGTAGGGACTTGACTAGGGAACCGGAGGGTCGCCGGTTCAAGCCCCACAGACCACAAAATATGGAGTGTGGACTGGTAGCTGGAGAGGTGCCAGTTTCACCTCCTGTGCACTGCCGAGGTGCCCTTGAGCAAGGCAACCTAACCCCGAAACCTGCTCATGAGGCGCTGGTAACGCG
>NW_023339740.1:23649400-23654570 GCF_004916995.1 Morone saxatilis | reverse complement strand
AGCCTGTGTGTGTATATAAAAAAAGAGTGAAAAAAACAATTTCCCCCTAGGGGATCAATAAAGTATATCTTCTTCTTCTAATACAGGACTTTCTAATTTTGGATCTTAAAGTATTTCTTCCACCACTACCGTTTTGTTTGTTGTCTTGTGTTTTTGTTTCTTAACAAACCTCTTTTAAAAATTAATTTTAGTCAGTTTTGAATTTCTTCTTACCCATGTATTAATCATTCAGTTCACTTGATCAGATATTCAATTATTTTAAGCCAACTAATCTGTGTTAATAAGTAAGACAAAAAGACACAGTCTAAAATTTAAAATAGATATGTCAATTGCTGTTCTGAGATGTGTTAATAGCTGGGGAAAATATTGCTTTTGTGAGCCTGAGTGATGGCAATTTTAGCATTTGTCACTGACATTCAAAATAGCATGTGGATTTCCCCAAATGGATTAGAAGCATGCTTGCTAAAAATGCAGCTGTCTTATTCAATCAAATGCATTTTCACCAAAACAACAGGCAGATCTCAGAAGGGTGCAATGAAAGTTCAGGTCGCCTTGAAATGATCTCAAAGTGTTAAATATTTTATCAGTGTACTATATTCCACACTGTGATGGACAGAATAGATATTATTTATCTATTTCACTGTCTCATAATTGATGATAACATACAGTTTTTTTTTCTTAAAGATAAATATCGTGGTAATGAAAGTCATTCTGTTGTATTTTTTGCCCATTTTAAAAAGAGATACCCTTGATGCATGGTCACCCATTTGTCTTGGTCATAACTGCCCCATCAACAACCCTTGCATGTCAGCTTGAAATATGAATTCTCCTCCCTGTCCCTGAATGCTGTGTATACTATATCGACATTTGTGGAGCTTGTGGCCGTCTGGCTGCAGACATTTGATGTAGATTTTCTCAAAGACTTCTTTGGGGATTGTTCGTATGGTCTGGGGCCAAAAATGAGAATTGAATGATGGATACTTCACTACCTCAAGTGACTCTCTTTGGCCTCATATAACTTTACAGCCTCATTTTACCCCCTTGGTCTGTAAATTAGGTATCATAAAAAAAAGAAAAAAAATATCACAACCAGGCCTCACAGCCACAAGGCATTTGTCTGTGACACCCAAGGCACTGGGGACCTTAACGATGCATCCATGTCAATGCCTTGTGAATTACAAAGATGCCAAAATAGGGATGGGTGAGGCTGGAGAGGGATGGAGGTAAAGGGGCCAAATTGTAACAGATTTCCAACCCTAAACCCCTTCCCCTTAAGCAAAAAATGGACTTCAGGGACGAGGGTGCCAGTCACAGCATAATTGATGCTGGGCTGGGTACAGGGTAAGTCCCATCTGCCACTCTGTTATTTGGGTGAAAAAAAAAAGCTTTCCCTTTTGTCCTGTCTCAACCAAGCCTTCAAACTGTGCTGGCAAAATCCTCTCTTCTGTCCCCCTTGTCCTCATTATAAGCACAAAGCTATAAGTCCAAGCCTGGTTTACCCTCAGAGAGCAGCAGCCTGGGGAGAGACTGGGGAAAGCCATATACAGCCATGACATATCGTATTTACTATCATATGGGAACAGAGCAAGAAAAAAAAAGCACAATTGTGCTTAAGCTTCCACATTATTCTCTTTAGATTGTGAACGATTTTCGTCATTTTCCTCCTATTTTTCAATGAAAGCTATATGAACCTGTGAGATGTTTTTTATGTGGACTGCTCTGAATAGCTCTGTATATTAGGTATATGTGGGTGGTGCATATGTCTCAGTGGTAGACCACAATATTATGGCCACTTGAGAGGCCACTTGTTAAACAGCTGCTTTTGCTCAGTAATACATCAATAAAAACATCTGATTCCACATACAAGAGCGAAAGTGCATTTCTCACTCTTAAACACAGAACCAAGGACAGAACCAAGCACGCAGGCATGTAGTATATGTGTTCGATGTATTTTCAACAACATCAGTATGATTAATGGGCTTCAGAAGTGGGGAACTTTTGTCTCTGTGTTTCATCCCCTTCCTCTTCTTGACAGCCAGCAGACTCTCCCTCTCTTTGCAACCAGCTACCGCTGGCTGGATGGCTGGGGCGGGAGGATGCGATATGAGCTGACAGCACAGTAATAACCCATGCAAATTAACAGGGTAGGGTGTAAATGCAAATGCTAAAAGCACAATAGAAAAGTGATTAAAAAGCATTTCAGTGTCTTTTATCTCGTTGTGCTGCTCATGCTGGGGAATAAGGCTTTCAAAAGGAGTAGACTTAGGTACTGGGGACTCGTGCCAGCGCTCATTTCAACATGTTTTTTTTCCCGCTTGAGAGGACTTAACTTTGATTGTTTTTCAGGCTGCCTTCTATCTCCCCCACTGCCACAATCATACCCCATCCAACTGTGTGACTTCTCAAAATAAGGGATGTAAGCACTTTGGTAGTGTTTTATGTTTCACTCTGCTTAACTCTGTCTGGAATGCATGTATGTCTCTCCCCTTCACAAGAAATAAGTCCTGTTTCACATGCATGTGTAGTTACATGAATTTAGACATACCCCTGGGACCATTCAGCAGTGTTGTGTGCATTGCCAAGAGCTGGCAGTGTAAACTTTGTTTTGATTTTTTGGATGCTAGAATCATATCCTTAAGCCTACTAAACAAGTTGAGATCATAGGACTGGCTTTGAAATGGACCAATTAACTTCCACTCAAGAGTCCACTGGGATGGATATTAGGTGAAAGAGTCAATTAAATTGACATTTTGAATTTCCAGTTGCTTAATTTGCAGTAATGTGGCATGTGCATTTCTGTTTCCACTCCACCTCTTACTTATGCCTTTGTGTTTAGGACCAATTACAAATCGCATTAAGAGCAGCTGAGCAATATGCAGTGTCCTTCTGAATGTGGTTTGTTCGTACTTTGAACACTTAATTTAACAGTACACTAAATATACATGGAATTGTCTTGGTAGCATTGGTGGAGAGCTATCGTCAACTGAATGAGTTGTACAAAAACACAAATGTAAAAAACAACAGGAAGCTCCTATATGTTAATCCCAGACATGTAGGGTGAAACAAGATCAAGTGTCTGGGTGGTATAGTGAGAATGTTCTTCAGCTGGAGTAAACAGGTTCAAGCACCTGTGTCAGCTGGCATTATCACCTGCTCTACAAGTGTCTCTGAGCAAATAATTGTATCCTTCAGAACTCTGCTTTGTTGCTGGCCCTGACCTCTGACCCCTCTGTGGTAGAGAATTCAAAATTAAAATATTCTGCTACTTGTGACCAAAGACAGAATCTTGAAAAATGCACTCCATCACCTTAAAACATGGTGTTTGCCAGCCTCTCTATCTCCATCTGTATTATGTCTCTGGCTTTGTTACAGATCTGCATATTAGAGACACAGTGTGATAATGTCACTTTGGCACTAAGAGGAAGGAACATTTTTTAGATGTTCTTTGGGGTCCACTTGTGCCTCCTCATGTCTGCACTATTATTTCCAAATTCAGCTATAAAGAGCCTCTCCAAATTCAGACATGAAATTGTTTTGCATGTTAATGACACTGTGTCACCTTAAGGCCTTCCTTCAATGTGGTTTGAAATGCGACCACATATCCACAATACATACGGGTATGCCAGAATATGGCTCTCGATGTATTCACTGTACCTGCTTCAGCAGTCAAAGTCAAATCTACTTGTGCCTTTTTAATTGTGAAAATATATCCAAACAAATTACCATCTTTATAAATGTTTCTGGAAATGAGTCTTTGAAAGCTTTATTAAAGGCAAATCTCTGCAGTGGAGCATTCAGAACTAATGTTCTTTTGGACTTAATGGCATGCATCCACATAGGATAGTTGGTGACTCAAGCACAAGTCGTGCATAAAAGCTTAGCAGTAAACAAAGAAAAAAGCCAGCAATTGCGTGCAACCGTGAGCTGTCTGAAATGGAAAACCTTTGCTAAATGATTGCACTAATGTTAATTTTGTGATTGCTATTTAAATTGAGTTTAATTTTGGGACAAAGATTTGCTGCTGCTTAGGAATGCCAGCTTTTATCTGGTATCAGGTCATTTGAAACTAAACATAGCCTACAATATAATTTATAAGATTGCTGCAGTACTTTGAAACAATTTTTCTGCACCAATTATCCTGTTTAGGTACACAGGGGCTTGGAGCCTATCCCAGCAAGCATTGTTTGAGTGGCAGGGTACACCGTGCACAGATCCCCAGTCGATCAGAGGCCTAACAAAAAACATAGACAAGCACATGCATACCTATGGGTGATTTAGAGTTTCCGAATAATACACACTGAAACAAAGTGGAAAATGTCAGAAGTTCAGTTCTTGTTATGAACACAGTTCTCGAGCTGTCAGAGAAACTATTTGTCAAGAAAGTAATCCTCCAGTGATTTCAATAAAATTACACTAATAATTGAAATGCCTTGCACTTTTAGCTTTAGCATTTAGCTTGCTGAACACATTCAAAATTCATACTGATTACTTTGGGACCCTTGGGCTCACAATAAAAAAGTACAGCTTCATCAAATACTTATCACTGAATTACTGTCAGTGAAAGTAAGCCAAGGATGACCTTGGTGCCTTTTCTTTGCCATCCTCCACACACACACACACAACCTTCCTCCTCTACAAATAAACCCCCAGAGATGTGAACTTGAGGCCAGGGTGCTTAGTACAAGGGGATGTTGGGAGTGTTTCTTGTGAGTCCAGCTGTCTCCAGAGCTCTAAATCCCTTAATTATGAGGCCAAGGAAAGCAGTCTCTTGGGAGCATTAAACATGCTCCTGTTCTGCACATTCACCAATCCAATTTGCAGGTTTTTTCTTTTCTTTTCTCCCTTTTTTTGGAAAGATAGCAGGGTAATGGTGCTTGAGGATATGGAACAAGAAAAAAGTAGTAAATGAGAGATAGAGATCATTATTGATGTAACTGGCATAGCACTACTACCAGGGACAAAAGGAAGTAAATGCTGCTTTTAATGCAGCGGTGTGCAAAAATGCTCTGAACATTGGAAAAAAAAGGGATGGCTCATGGGACTGCAGGCCTCACATTTGTAGTGTATTAAAAGTGTCCTTAAGTTTTAAGATCTGTATTCATATGATATAATGGAACGAAACACATATTTGGCAGAGCTGGGCAAAGGTATTTCAGATTTTTCTCGTTCA
>NW_023339740.1:23636047-23649386 GCF_004916995.1 Morone saxatilis | reverse complement strand
TCAAATGAAAACCTTGATGGCTACTTTTCAGAATGTTTTAGCATGACACAGGTTTATTACAATAACATTTGAAAGCGTTTCATGAACCATTTACGTTAGCAAAGTTACTCAACCTAAAGAGAAAGATCTGATCCTTAAAGTAAATTAGAAAAGTGAGAATACCGAAATTGGATAAACTGGAGGAAGTGATATGAAAGTTTTTTTCCCCTCTCTCAAGACCCAAACTAAAAATATACATTCCCAAAAGATTTCAATCAATTCTGAGGAAAAAAGAAAAACTTGTGTGGCAATCCGAATGCTAGGCACACACAGCAGAAATATTTTTTTCTGTACTGTGTAGCGGTGCAGTTTTCATTATGTAAAGGAAAGGGAGAGATGGTGCGGGGAGGATTTGGAATTTTTATATCTGTACTTGAATCTTTTGAGTCTTTAAAGAAACCTCCTGAAGAATGTCAGATATTGACATTTTTATTTTTTCTAAAAGTTTCTTTGCAATATTTTTCTTATTTTTTAAACAAAGACTTACATATTATTTAGCAAACTTGTGGCTTGCTAGCTTTTCGATTTTTGCTCTCACTGTTTTGTATGAGCACTTTATCAGCATCAACATACTAGACAGTAACCTTATCAAGAGAGAAATGTAATTATTTAGTTGCTTTTTTTAATGATTGGTATGCCATACTCAATAAGTGTTTGCACTGAGAGCCCACCCATGTAAGATACCCAGTAGTCAGCTTTAAACAAAGTACTGCTGCACAAAAAACTAGAGGAAAAATTATCTCAACCTTTACGAAGTGGGTGAAGAGAGAGCTGCAATTACATGAGGTATGAAAGGCTTAAACTCCATCATCGCAGACAGCCATCTTAATCTCATACAGGGTTGTTGTGTTTGCAAATAGTGTGTTGTGCACAGAAGGTCTTGTTTTTTTAATCATGTCAAATATTTCACCAAGGCTTATTGCTGTCTTTGGCTTTGACTCCCATTAGGTGAACCCCCACCCACGGAGCAGAAAACAATAGAGCATCATGATCAATGTTCCACTCTCCTGAACTAACTTGACCGTAAGGTTGTGTTAATGATTGTACTCTAAACAAAGATTCTTTTGCTCCTGATTTGGAGAAGTACTTGTCAGGGGATTATCAGTACTTATCAGTCAAGTGGAAACTTGCAATTTGACAGTAATTATTTTTAATCTAATAAAATTGAATTTCACAAGATTAGCTTTGTCTAAATTAAATTTATATAGTCTGGTGTGTTAAAACTCCCTGCAGATTGCTGCAAAACTCTCTTGATCTCTTTGCATTTACAGCTGCTAATATTGTGAAAATGAATCATATTTTTTAACTGCATAGTACAACAGCACTTGAAGCACTTGATGACGATGGTGTTAGTAATATATTTACTGGACTCTGGCAAGCTTTTACAAAGTAGAGTATAATGCTGTTTTATGGAATACAGCAATCAATATTATAAATCTATAAAGTTAGATTGTTTCTTTTTATTGTCTGGTTATATGCTCTGCATATTGGACCAACCTCACCGTACTTGAGGCATTTCACCACTTGATACTACTTCTGTGTCAAGTACTTGAGCATGACTGGTCAGGAACAGACACCTCTGACAGCTTATCATATGCCAGGTTGAAACTGGCTTGTCAGTAAGCTAATGGAGTGTTCTAAGGTTAATTTACTACCATATGAATCCCATCAATAAGCAATTAAGAGGTGTGGAAACACAGAGGCACCCAGGCCAGCAGCTAGATCCGCACCAACCCCCACCCCCACCTTTAATCAATTAATTTTTGTGCCATGTCTGTTTAAAAGCATTTCATAGATTTACACAAAAAACAAATGCTGCATGACCTTTTTTGTTATCTGCATCACGCATGGATTCCAAAATTGTGAGTTCTGAAGAGATTCTTTACAGTCCTTTACAGACTTCACAAACACTTCTGACTCTTATTAGAGTTTGGGTCAACTGAATTATTCCTAAAACATTCCACAGGGAAAAATGGTCCCGCCCAAAAAAGAGAAGACATGTAGATATGCAGAATACATGAATACATCTTAAAGCAACACAATGTTGTAAAATGTGCCTTTCCTGCTCAGTAGTCCTTATCAAAATTGAAGTGGTCCTTGTGCAGCTGGTCGGCATCTGCTAGTGTCATCACTTAAAACTTGCTTGTTGATATTTCCCTGAATCAGCCACAATGAAGTATTCACATTTGTATTTAAGCCACCATACAAGGACTAGAATACTGCATGTTGAACAGCTGATTTTCTGTGGGATGTGGGAGATTTCCATTCATTACCTCCTTCTCCCAGTGCTCCTCTATGATGTGAAGTCTTGCACACATGTTTTCCCTTTACACTGCCATGACATACTTGCTGGAATCCCTAGAGATATTCAGACGGAGGGTTAGTGATATGATATGTATGAGATTTTCTACCTTATCAGCCTCATCTGACTCACATGAGCCCTGGGGAGTTTGAACATATTGTCCTAACCATTCAGTTACCATTTTAAGTGGAAATTCTCTCAGCAGGTTCCTGCTTTCTTTTGAAACTAGATAGATACAGTAGATAGATAAAGCAGGATTGCAGATTTGTTTTTGTTTGTTTTATTTTAAACATCTGGGCACAACAGCATGCTCTTTTTCTGCTCTCACTTCCTTGCTCTTACTCTGCTGTCAGCATTGCCAGTGCTGTCTACACCTACACATATAACCCTAAGATGACATTTCATCTCAAAATAACTCCTGGAATGAGCTGAGCAAGTAAAAGCGGATGCTTTCAAACAGTTTAGAGGTTGCATTTTGTGTCTATTAAATGTTTTGGGATATTGTTTCACAAAGCTTTCCTCTGTCCTCCACAGCGCCTCCAAACAACATATCAGTGGTGGCAGAGAACACTCCGGCCCCATTCAGTCGATACCAAGCCCAGAATTTCACTCTTGTCTGCACTGCAAAAGGAGGGAAACCAGCCCCATCGGTGAGTTTCTGTTTAAGATATACACCATGCTGCTCGTCCACCAGGGACCTGCCTTTACAGCACAAAGATCCCTGTTGTTTACAGAGTAAAAGAAAGTGCGTTGCATGTTGCTCCCAGGTTTTTTTTTTTCTTTCATTCTTTTTTTAAGATGCCAGCGCACAGACCACTTCCAGTAAAAAGGGTCTTTAAACAGGATTTCAAAAGTTGCATGACAACAGCACAATCCTTGATCTCAGTGCATCCTACAGACATCCAACGTTATTTGCTAGAAAATGCTGGTGGATACAAGCTCCACACAGACACACATAAACACACAGAAGGGTATTCCTAGTCATTTACAGTAGCTGTAACAAGTGCCGCTGTTACATTAATTACAGATTGGCATGTGATTGATTACCAGCACTAATTTTGTCATGCAATGTAGTCATTAAAACAAGGTTGATCAGATTTAGGAAATAGACACATTAGTGTTTTTGATGGTCACACTTAAAGCAATTAATCCAATTGCAGTGACACGATTGTCATAATTGCACACATATTGCACATACCAAAACACACCACTGTGCACATGCATGCTATCTTAGGTGTCAAATGAGTTAGCCAACTAACAAACAGTACCTTCACCTTGTACCGGCTTCTGCTTCAGTGGGGCTATATGTGAATACACGTACTTTGGTGTGATGAATTAATATCAGGCAGATATGGCTTGTTATGAAAATAGAAGCTGGAACAGTAGCAGGGCACGAATAGTTCCATCCCACTTTTCATAGACCTACTTGCATTTTCCCCCTTAAAATCTTCATCTCACTTACACAACGCCCTATCTATATAAAATGATCACCGCCATGAGCCATGTGAAACGCCTTTGTCTCCTTTGTGAGTCTATATAAATTGGCATGCATTCAGAGGTTTTGTCATTGTTTGACGCCTCATAACAATCAAGCAGCATGCACACACTTCATGGCGATACATACATACAACTTTTTTCCTCAACTTTTTGAAGTGCAAGACAAGGTCTTGCAAATATCTGAAGCATATGCTCCTGCGTTTGGTAGCATATGAGCTTAGGGACGCTGTTTGAGAGCGGTCGCTCGCTGTTTGTTCCCACCGGGTCATTAATCATCGTCCATGGGTGTATGATAATGGACTCCAGACCCTGAGCACACCTATCTCCTGCAATTATGAGCCCAGTGAGAGGTGAATACAAGGTGAATATGATTTCCGTCTCTCAGGTACTTCCTGGTTGATGGTGTGATGAGTGAGGTTCTCCCCCTGTTGTGATTTCACAGGGAGCCTTAAGCCATTAAAGCTCAGCACTGCTGGATCCCTTTTCCAACATTTAATGGAGGAAAAGAGATCTGAAAGGTTTCAGCTGGTCAGTAAGCCCGGACTGTTTCTGTGTCAGTGGCCAAGTCACATTGTTGATAATTAGCTTTGCCAGTGACAAGCAAATGATCCAAGTGACTGACTTGAGATAAAAAATAAAAACTGAAAGATTGTTGTTCCATTCACCATTGTTTTTGCAGGCCTCTTTGGTATCAGAAATATTGAAAGGTTTTTATATTGCCTTGCAAATGCAAAGAAGCTTTGTGCTGCAAAGACAGTTCACGGTCATTTTAGTGCAGCAGTTTTATCGCTCAATAAATTCAAGTAGCAATGCAATCTAAAAGAACAACCTCTTTCATACACTAAACCATCTTTTTATATAAAAAAACAGTGTAAAATAGAAAGCTCTAACTACTTCTTATTATTTAAAAAAAATCCAAGAAAACACTTGAATAACGGATGTGGGGAATTTGAGCTTTAGAAGTACATGCATATTTGGTTTGGACAATAATGAAAAGCAGATTATTTGCAGGACAAAACAAAGCTAGTAAGGCAGATTTAGTGGTGTATTGAAGATTGATTTAGTGAAGGAAATGGCACAATGAAAAACCAAGTTGAGAAATCTTTTGCAGTGGTACAGGATGTGGAATAGTCAGAGAAAGAGAGCAATATAACCAAGAATATAAAAAAATAAAGTTAAGTTGTTGACCTTTTTTTAGAGGCTGTTAAGCATGAATCATTTTTGACACACAGCTGCAAAATCAGTAAAAGTGACAGTAATGGACAAAAAGCATGAAATTAATTAAAAATAATGAGCTATGTGGGCTGTTTTTGTATCAGACAATAAGTAACTGATATTGTGAACCTTTGTCACAATACATTTTTCAGTTCACTATTGAGACCCAGCAACCTCCACACAAAAACTCTTTTCAAAAAGAAATAAATTTAGTGAAGCTCCTGGACAGTAATCTTAGGGGAAACACTGAATCCAATATCATCAAAAAATAAGACATCTTCTTGGCTCATTTTGTTTCCAAAGTGGCCTTTTGAACCAGTTCTGTTTCATCAGAGGAACAGAAACAACACTGGTAGACTTTAAAAGATCTGAATACCCACATAGGTGTTCTTGGTTATTCTGTTTGAAGTTGGGTGGAGCAATAGTATGCTGCAAGTTTGCTCAAGTCACTAAACTCCATATATTGATATACCTAACATGTGTATGTATGTGTGTGTTATATATATATATATATATATATATATACATACACATATGTATGTATTCACTTCATGAAGGTATAAGTTGTTAACATTGGCATATTTAAATAAAGCTAAGAGGAGAGACATATGTTAGTCAAGCACTGTTTATACACCCACACAGTCCTGAGGAGAGGTTTAATCAGCCAATATAAGTGAAAACACCTGTGTGTGAGCACCATGAGTGTGAAGGGCCTGTTCTCATAGCATGGAAACGATTGTCTAAAATTAGATTTGTGAGTCACGGTATGAACCAGAAAACTATTGGAGGAAATTTACTCCTATATCTTGCACTTTGTGCCTGGATGGAAACTAATTTCAGGGTCACTTATTAGCTTTATACTATGACAGGCAAACAGACGCAGTGTTTACACCGGACTGATGCAAGATATAAAGTAAAGTCTGTACTATAGGAAAGTGAGAAAGAAAACACTTTTAACTTTAAAGTTACATTCCTCTGTGGCGAGTTGATCATGGCCTGTCAAAGTTGCCTTGTACTGTTGAACTAAATCAAAACCCAGTAAACAAACTCTGACAGGTTTCATGGATACATTTTAGAAGTACAGTCTCACTATGTTCCCATAGACCTGCAAACTTGTCTTTTAATCTCCTTTGAGATCTTTTACTGTGGTCCTCAGTCCTTAGAAGGAAATATTAATTTATAAATTACATGGAAAACAGTTTAGTCCTCTGAGAAGCTTGCTTTCATATTTGTTTTTGGTATATTCTCTTTGCTTGGTTGTTTGACATGTTACTGTTGTCATATCATAGCAGGTTAGCTCTGTGGCAAACTATATGTAGAAGTAAAATGTTGTGAAATGATTTGCCAAATCTTGGCATATCAAGATAATCAAAGCTAAACCTATAGCTACTGTCAAAGTTAATAACTGGTAGAAAAAAGCGCAATTACAAGATAAAAATAACACACGGTTGTAGCATTATTCCTAATTATTATGTCATCTACATAGTATTACATTTGACTTAATCCCCATTCAGTTTTAAGAATGAGCACAAATATCATATTTAAACTGTGACCATTTGTTCTATTTAGGCTGTTGTCCACGGTCATGCTGCATAACAAAACCTCATTATTGGGTTTGTAAGTATTTGCTTGAATGTTGCCGCTCTGGCCCAGTTATGTGACTGCAACTTCAAACGGCTCCCTTTGCTTTTTGATGAAACTCATTTAGTTTTTGTCGGTGCTGCTGCCCCAGGGCTTGTTGCAAAATGAGCTGTTGTCAGCTCTATTTTCAATGTCATATCATTGCAAGCCTGGTCTCAATAGGGGCTCACAACTTACAAAGAAATTGGCCGATTTATTAAGCCACCATTTAACAGCTGCCATTCTGTAATATTTCTCATTTTAAATGATCTTTGTTTCTAGCTATGCCAAAGTATATTTCACCTTAGTTTTTTGTGAGAATGTATTAATTAATTCCTTAATGTAATGAATACAGATTGTGAAAAGTACGTGTATTTGGATTTAGGATAAAACAAATTCGGTCACAATCCTGCAATTGTCATATCATTCATCAACTATTCTTTATCAAAATTAGGTTTACAAGGAATACTGAGTGAACATACAAACATTAAAAAGTCCTAAATAATTCTTAAATATTTTGGCCACAGAAACAAATTGTGAAGATAGCATTGACATAGTAGCCTACCTTTAATGTAGATATGTAGAATTTGTTAGCAACAGTTACAGAGTAACATTATCTTAATTTGGAGTTCTGTCCTGATGAATGTAAGTGCAATATTGTCTCTCTTTAATCTCTCTTTTTTTCTCTACCAACTCCTGAGGGAAATATTTGCTTTTTAGCTGACAGCAGAGACTGAACCAAAATCGTAAAGTCATGGCTGGACAGCTAAACAATGAGCTGAAAGAAGAAAATCATCAATAATGAAAATTGCTGTAAGGATTAACTCATTTTAAGATAAGTTAGTCCACATTTTAAAACCCAAACAGGGTCCTTTAATGCAAGCTCTGCTTCAAATATGGCTGCTGTTAATAGAAACTGAAGAGAAAATGGGTAGGAAGCACAAGAGCCACTGATTATGCTGCAGATCATCCACAATCCCTTGAAGTAATTAAAACAAAACAACCAGTGGAACTACACAGTGTTTGCGCTGTTGATAATTTTTTTTTTTTTAATATCAGATTTTCACATAATTGCTGTGTTTTTTTTTACCTTTTGTATTTTAATATTTAAAAATAAGTAGTGATGAATTAACAGATATTTTATAATAATGAGCAACATTAAAATTGTATGTGTGTGTGTGACAGAGAGAGAGAGAGAAAGAGTGGGAGGGCAAAAGAGGAAGAAAAATGTTTGTAAGGCACTCACAACTGCTTTACACTCACTTAGCCATCTCTACCTGAGCTTTATGGACAGAACAAATGTCTTGTCTTGAGTCTTGGGACCTTTTACTTTATACTTTGAGTGCTAAACAACTAAACATGTTGTATAGAAAAGTATCATAGATCACTAGCATTGACTTTATCTTATCATATAAGAACCTTGTGTGCTTTACACACCATGTAATGCAACATTTTCTTTATGCTAAACGGAGACATAAGATTTGCATTTGCTTTGATACATTTGCTTTGGTGCTCCACAAAGACCAACATATTCTGTTGCTATGCAACATCTTTTTGTGTCTTTCCAGCATCCAGTGTCAACATTTGAAAGTGTTGACGTTCATCCAACACTGCTACTGTTGCATTTCTAGTTATACTAATATTAAAAGCAGTTTTAGTAAGGCTCGTCTTTCTTCTGGCTTATCTTTTTATTGGTTCTCCAAATCAGGGGTGGATCTATAGGAATAGTCAGATTGTGGCAAGAGGGTGGCATGGACACTTTAAGGGGTGGCAGAACAATCACATATATCCATATTTGTTTGGGAAAGTCCCCAAATGAAGATATTTGAATTAAAACATTATACTATTGTGACACATTAGTAATGCATTAAATTGAAATATCTAAAGGTGGACAGACATTTTTACAAATGCATTCACTGAATGTAGTCTAAAATTTGCACATAAAAGCTCAAAAGTTTCATTTCTGTTTTTAACATGTTATTTTCAAAACTAATCTATATTAATGTGTTCAATTTGACAGCAAACTGGGGTGGCATTCTTTAGGGGTTGGCAGCATAGAGCCACCAAAATGTCACATTAGGCATGAATAATATATAAACATGAAAATGTCCACAGACAATAATTTTAAATGGTTATAGGTTTTATTTTTTTCTGTCAAGGAATATGTGTAACAGTTGAAAGTATCTGTTTGGCATACAATTAAAGCAGTAGCCTGGTTCCAGTCTTCCTGATCACTGTACACATTTCTGATTTAGGTTCAGTCTGCTGTTGCGCTCATTGGCAGCTGTTCCACTCACATAAGCATGGAGTCGTCAACTTCCTATGAAGCTACCTAGCTTAAATTACATTTCTTCGATTGATGTGAAAAATGTTAACTATTCCTGTGGCAACCACAGAATGATGTTGGCAGCACTAATGTGGCATAAAGAATAAGCAAAGCGTTATTGTTGCTATGCTTACTTTCTGTCTTATGTAGAAAACGCTGCTAAGCACACTGATTTGTGGTGCTGTGATGTATGATTGTATGATCGCTGAAACATGCATTTTCCATGGCCCTGACATGAATACAATCATATTGAAAGGTGCTGTATAATGGACTGCATGGACTGCTTTAAACATGTTATCTATCCTCTGCAGATGTCACTGAAATAATAAGGTGTCTTATGTTTTCATCTTGACATCCTTACATCATAAAACATAATGCTACTTTGTTTATTTGTTCATATAGGGGCCCAGCAGAGTATGGCAGATTATGTTGTATAGTTAAGTATAATATACAGTTGATCCATCATATTCACACATGACCGTGCTTTGTGCAGTTTACTTGTATTGCATCATAACATAAATTCTTCGTCTTGAAGTTCATATCAAAAGCTGTTACTTCCCATCACTTTTAGGAGACACCCAACATGCCAAATTCCCCTACTGCAGCTTGGAGAGCGCTGAATATAATGGACTGCATGTGTTAAAATTGTTTGGTATTATGTTTCAAGATCTGTCAACATCTGATGTCACTGAAGCAAGCTGGTGACATATCAATAATAGCTTCCCAGTGCCACTCATTAGAGCATCCTCAGAGCACAAGCAAGCACTGATTGAAAAGAAGAAAGATAATGACGGTTAATAATAAGAAGGAAAGCTGATTAAGTCATGGCCAGGATCCTTCTCTCTGCCTCTCTCCCCTTCTCTCCCCCTTTCTCTTGCTTCTGCTCTCATTGAATCATTCTGTCACCATGAAAATTACCGCCTTGTCCTTTTGACACCGCCATGATTAATTGCAGCAACATAAAGGTGTATATGGACCAATGCATGATTGTTACATTTTCAAAAAGGTTTTGGATTTGAGATATTGGTGAGGTGGGGGCAGCTTGGCAGAGCGCAGGTGCTTTCATCCCTGTCTATTCACAGGAAAAATGCAAAACCCTTCTCATGCCATCCCAGCTTAATTTTACCACTGCTGTATGCCATTGTGTATGGGCTACTGCTCAGAATTACATCTCTCTTTTTTCTGTGCTAATTCATTTCAGAATGAAGTAAGTGGTTTGTGCCTGGTTTCATTGTCTGCACATATTGGACTATGAAGTGTTTGGGGATTTATAACAGAGGCGTGATTGATAATCACTTTATTCCATGCAGTAACACTGTCTGTAAGAGAACAATACAACAGCAATGCCAAAAACACTCAAAAAATCCCCTTTTACATGAGAGCAAGCAGTACTTTACAAGTCCTACAGCAGCTAAATATATTACCGAACAAGCCAATGAGACAATATATAAATAAAATAAAGACAATATAGCCATTTTGAACATTCTCCTACATGCTTGCTTAGAACGATGTATGTTCTATAATTGTTTGGAAGTTTGAGGATTCAAATGGAGTATTTTAAGCATTCTTAAAGCCTAGGAAATAGTCTGTTGTGTGGAAATGTACTGTTCAATAACCATTTTATTTTATTGTACGACATAAAAAGATAATTTTTTTATGAATACACAATGCATGTAGGATAATCACACAAAGTGCGGCTCTTCTGAAGCGGAAACAAAAGTTCCCATGTCACTTTGTGAAATGCAACCATTTATTGGAGACATGTATCACAGTGAGAGACATCCTCAGTGTTATTTTGGCAGCTTTATAATCACTTGTGGAAAATTAATCAGTGTTTGCTCTCCCATTTGAACGGACATGAAAGAAGTGATGCGTTTTCTGTTATCTCTGCCTGTCAGACAAGGAAATGTGGTAAATGAGATTTTAGCAAATTAGTAGGTAGCTTCAATGAATATAGAACAAGTTTACAGTGGTGGCAGATGACTCTTTACTTTCTTAAATCTTAAGATGAATTGTGGATTTATTCATATTAATATTTACAGAGATACAGGGTGCGGGTGGCTCATTTTGTTCGGGTACATGGCATGTAATCTGGTGATGGACCTTTGTCACATTTCCTTCTCTTCCCGCTAATTTGGCTGCTGTAAGCTGTTGTCAGGTAAACACGACACAACATTCAGAATTAAAAATACCATCAAAAATATTTTCAAAACATATTTTAACACTTTTGTCAGATATTGGCCTTGCACAACTGCATTCCACTCGTACAAATCATTTTATTCCCAAATCAGGATTTTATCTGGATTGTGTTTTACAAGCTGGCATTTTAGAGCCTGATATATTCAACATGAAGTAAAAGAGCTCACATTAACACATTTAAGTGCTGATTGGCATTCCATGTAACATGATTCACTTGTAACTTACAGTAGTTGTGGCCAATGCAAAAACATGCAGTGTATCAAGGGAAAAAACGCTAAAAAATGATGATGACGTGTGTTTAACACTAAAAGGTCCACTCAACTTTTTTACCTTTACTATATGTGTCTATTTATATCTCTCTGCAGTATTTCCATATCCACATGTGATCTGCTTCCTAGTAATGAAAGAGGAAATGAAAAAGGAGCAGAACTGCAGGATAATGACACAGAAATAACACTTCACTCCCTCCCCGCAGCAACATATCTGTTATCCTATTCATTCATGTCTCTGATGAAACATTGATTGATTCCTTTTCTTATACTTCAAGCAGACAGGTGGCATAGAAATATATTTAGTCATGGTGGGCTCCCAATGAATAGGTAAACTGATACTTGATATTTTGCTGAAGGTAACACCTCAATAAAGGTAATATTTCTGACTCATTCAGAGCACACGCAGCTCATGGTTCCATGTTACGGTAAGCCATGTAGATGTTTAATCAATATTTATTTTATACCTATAAATTAACTTGTGTGTTAATGTTTACAGAAACAAATCAGTTATCTAGGCTTACAGAATTAATTCCTTATTATACCGATTCATAGCCAACACAGGTGTTATTGTCTACTCACACCATTTTGTCCAACAAAAACTACAGAACAGGTGCATGGATCGTTCTAATCCACGCTGTTCTCCCTCCACCTGCTGTGATAATTAATGAGGTGTTTTAATACACAGTGAAAAAGCTCCTTCTCTTTGCAAGTTGTCGAGTAGCTGTAGGAGTTAGCAGCAGACGCAATGGGGTCATTGTGGATCTGAGGGTGATGTTTCTACTTCTTAATGCGCTAATGGATTTTAAGGTCCGGCTCTACAGAGCACATTAAATAAACCAGATAAAGGTGATGGGTATCAAATGTTCCCACATGGTAAAATTCAATAGAAGAAAATGTGTTCATCTGTGGAACTGCATTGGTAAATTAGCCTTATATGCTTTTCTGGGCTATTATCAATACTATACTAAACTTAAAGCAACTTTATATAAGAATTGGTATTTTTTGCAATTTGGCAACCCTACAGTGCAATTCACTTATAAACCGCTGTTGTTGTACAGCTGTGCATGTTTACAACAAGACAAAGCAAGCCAGCTAATATTACCTACTAGTATAAGAGCAAGAAGGCCAGCTCACCATCTGTCTTGCAGCCTTTTATTTCACAAAGATCTCACCAACAACTAAAGGCCAGTCCAAGATTTCCACTTGTCCAGCGTCCTATGGCCTGGTCACTCTCTGTCTCTTCTTAGCCTTCTCCATCATCGTCTTTTTTGGTCTCTTCGCCTTTCCCGGCTTCTGAGCTGCCAATCTGGCTCACTGAGCTAACTAGCTAAAGGCAGCAGTTAGTGATTACTTTACTGTCCATCAGAAAACTCTGTAAATCACAGAGAGTTGAGGTGGAGCAGCCGGGGGACGTTAGGGAGAAAACCAGAAACATTTTCTTCATAAAATATGATCCAGTTTCAATAAAATCAGTGACACAGTTGGTGGTGTGTGAGTGCTGTGGTCCGCAACCTGGGGGACGCCTTGATTTCAATGGGTGTAAAAAAAAAAAAAATGTAAGCCTATATATCAGAATTTTGTTCATTTTTGTTACGAAAACTAAATGAAATTGCATTAAAAAAGTATGCAGGTAAAACAACCAAAGAGCTAACAGAGCAGGCATCAGGAAGAAGAAACACTAAATTTGTCAAAAAAGAAGCCATTAGGTATGTTTGTATGTGTTTATCAGAAAACTCATCTCTGATCACTCGTTTTACACAGACTTTTTGCAGTTATTGTCTTCACTGTTTGGATTCATTGTCCAGTGTTATTGTTATTGTTATGCATCGACATAATGATATATGAAATATCCATAAAATAGTCACTTAG